>NC_060887.1:41985508-42113008 GCF_014805685.1 Silurus meridionalis | reverse complement strand
GCTTGGTGACATGACACAGCAAAGGATGCTGGGAAAACGTTTTTTCACTGCCCCAGAAAATAAGGAGTTGGAAGATGAAGCGGAAGAAGAAAAGAGGCAAAATGGAATAATGAACGGGGAGGAGGAGAACCAGAACCGAGGAGGAACCCAATCACGAGATATAAAAGGGGAGGGGCTAAAACCAGCAGCCATTGTAATTGGAAGGCAAAGAGGAGATAGGCAGCAGCGACTGATCAATCCAGGACACCGGGGCATCATTCAGGCAATTCTACATCATCAACCAGCCAGTCACGAGATGTATCACCAAACTCCAGCCAATCAGCAGCAGCTTTACAAGGTTTTAACCAATCAGCAGGCTCGGAGACGTCACATGGAGAGGAGCATGACGACAATCGGACCACTGGAGGATGCACACCTCAACACAGTAGTGTTTCGTATAGGAATTCCAGACATCAAGCAAACGGTATACACACACACACACACACACACACACACACACACACACACACACACACACACACATTAAAAACTGTGTGAGTTACCTTGAGTAATTTCTGCTGCTTCTTTTATAGAAGATAAAAATTACCATGTTTCCAGAGAGAGGAACAATCCATAACAAAATACTGACAGAATCAGACCTAAACCTCAGAAATACAACCCAAACTCCAAAAGAGTTGCGACACTGTGTAAATAAACAGAGAAATGCTTTGCTTTGCAAATCTCATTTATTCATATTTTATTCACAATAGAACATAGAAAACATACCAAATGTTGAAACTGATGACATTTTACATTTTACAAATAATGAGGTTAATTTGCAACAGGTCAGTAAGATGATTAGGGATCAAAAAAGTACTAGAGCATCTACAGACTGTGTTGCCCTCAATCAGATTGATATTCTTTAATATTATGTGAACATTTGGAATATTTCATTAATTATGTTACATAATATCAACATAATATTTAAATTTACATTTGCGGCATTTAGCAGACGTCCTTATCCAGAGCGAGGTACAAAAGAGTCTCTAGTAATGAATAAATCTACACTGCAACGGTTTAAGACCTACCTCTTCCTGAAACACTTAAATTAGCACTTTTCAAGTTTGTTTTGTAGAATTCAAGAGTTATATTTATTTTAAGTTTGTAATCTCTAGATTTTTTCATTGCTAGAGACTCAAAGCACTTTTTTACGGCTATCTGGACATGGGCTTCTGCTAAATGCTGCAAATGCTGGAAAGACAAGATGAGTTGAGTGTCATCTGCATAGCAGTGATAAGAAAACCCATGTGAGGATATGACTTCACCAATGGAGTGGGTATAGAGGGAGAAAAGGAGGGGACCAAGTACCGAGCCTTGTGGGACACCAGTGGTGAGTCTGCACGGGCAGATGTGGATCCCCTACATGTTACCTGATATGAGTGACCTTCCAGGTAGGAAGCAAACCATTCCCATGCTGTTCCGCGGATACCAAGGATCTTGAGAGTAGACAAGAGAGCCTTGTGGTTGACTGTGTCAAATGCTGCTGAAAGGTCCAGGAAGATAAGTACAGATGACAGCTTGGCTGACCGAGCAGCATGCAGTTTCTCAGAAACAGTCAAAAGGGTCGTCTCTGTGGAATGTGCCGCTTTGAACCCAGACTGGTTCGGATCATGGAGGTTGTTTTGTGAGAGACAGACAGACAGTTGGTTAAAAACAGTGCGTTCCAGAGATTTAGAAAGAAAGGAGAGAAGTGATACTGGTCTGTAGTTGTTGATTTCTGATGGGTCCAGAGCAGAGCAGAGCCTTGCTAATATCAACATAATATCATCATAATAATCATCATAATATTAACATAATATCATTATCATATCATCGTAATATCGTCATAATATCAACATAATATCATCAACATGATCACCACCATCCTCTCTGGGCCAAACCTCATTTAAACTGTACTGAGGCAACGTGGAAAACTGTTCTGAGGTCAGACGAATCAAAATTCTGTTTGGAAATTATGAACACCATGTTCTCCAGAACAGTGGCGAGGGATCATCTGGCTTAACATTCAGTTCAAAAGCTGCATCTCTGATGGTATGGGAAGCATTAGTCCCCATATCTTCATGGAATGGGCATGAAGAGCGTGTTCAATAGAACATATGGGATTCTGACATTTTTAATAAAACATACAGACATGTGAGAAGTGTGCTGTAGCAACACACACACACACACACACACACACACACACACACACACACACACACACACACACACGGCTCTAGGGAAGAATGAGAGAAAAAAGTGGGACACGTGTTGCCCTCAAATCTGCCTGTGCATGTGTGTGTAATGTAATTGGACAAATGTAAGTGTGTGTGTGTATGTATGTGGCTCTGTGTGAATATGTATTGTGTGTTTGGGCATGTAGGTTCGTGTGTGGGTGTGGGTGTGGAGAGGGTGTTCTGTTTGCATTTAAGGGTGAATGGGTGTGCTAGTAACCTATAGTAGCCTATAGTGACCTACACTAACCAACAGTGACCTACACTAGTCTACAGTAGCCTGCAGTGACCTACCATGAACTACACTAGCCTACAGTGACCCAAAGTGACCTACAGTAGCCGACAGTAACCTACACGAAGCTACAGTGACCTACACCAACCTGCAGCAGCATATAGTGACCTACACTAACCAACAGTGACCCACATTAGTCTACAGTAGCCTACAGTGACCTACAGTTACCTACACTAACCAACAGTGACCTACATTAGTCTACAGTAGCCTACAGTTACCTACACTAACCAACAGTGACCTACATTAGTCTACAGTAGCCTACAGTGATCTACACTAACCTACAGTGACCTACATTAGTCTACAGTAGCCTACAGTGACCTACACTAACCAACAGTGACCTACATTAGTCTACAGTAGCCTACAGTGATCTACACTAACCAACAGTGACCTACATTAGTCTACAGTAGCCTACAGTGACCTACACTAACCAACAGTGACCTACATTAGTCTACAGTAGCCTACAGTGATCTACACTAACCTACAGTGACCTACATTAGTCTACAGTAGCCTACAGTGACCTACACTAACCAACAGTGACCTACATTAGTCTAAAGTAGCCTACAGTGACCTACAGTGGTCTACACTAACCAACAGTGACCTACATTAGTCTACAGTAGCCTACAGTGACCTACACTAACCAACAGTGACCTACATTTGTCTACAGTAGCCTACAGTGACCTATAGTGACCTACATTAGTCTACAGTAGCCTACAGTGACCTAAACTAACCTACAGTGACCTACATTAGTCTACAGTAGCCTACAGTGACCTAAACTAACCTACAGTGACCTACATTAGTCTACAGTAGCCTACAGTGACCTAAACTAACCTACAGTGACCTACATTAGTCTACAGTAGCCTACAGTGACCTAAACTAACCTACAGTGACCTACATTAGTCTACAGTAGCCTACAGTGACCTAAACTAACCTACAGTGACCTACATTAGTCTACAGTAGCCTACAGTGACCTAAACTAACCTACAGTGACCTACATTAGTCTACAGTAGCCTACAGTGACCTACAGTGACTTACACTAGCCTACAGTTATCTACAGTGATCTACAGTAATGTACAGTTATCTACAGTGATCTACAGTAACATACAGTGATCTACAGTCAAGGCCAGCATCTGAAATTAAATTTCCAATAAATAAAGCTTTTATTATAGACATTAAACAGTTTAAAAGAGTCAAAAGCTGGAGAAATAGAGAGTAATATAGAAGGGTTAAAATAAAAGGGAACAGGTTCAGATAAAAAATAAATATTTTGGAGGGGGAAACATTTTATGCAAGGAGGACATGGATCAGTGGCTGAACAACATAAGAAATGTAGGTCAAAAGAGGAGAAGCAGAGAGTAGGAAGAAAATCCAGTGACGATGTGTCAGAAGGGAGGAGATTGTAAACCCTCATCTTAATAAGGTAGAATGTATAGAGGTGAAGGAGACTGCAGAGGGGACAATCAGAAGTACGTGGAATGTTGTATGAAAAAAAGAAATGCACACATTTTTTAGAGGTCTTTAGAGAATGTTTTTTGTCTTTCTGGTCACTGTAATATATATATATATATATATATATATATATATATATATATATATATAATATTGTATACATATAAAATAATCACCTGGAAACAAATGTCCCACAGTTTTAGGTTTGTCATTGAAATATCAAGGACATTAGGTTGATTATTAGTGAAACAGAAACATCTCAGCAGGTCATGAATCACTTTACTCAACAGTGATTCATTCCTAAAACTTTTACCAATCAGAAAGACAAACATCATGCTTTCTACAACTTCCTCCAACATTCTAATGAAGGTCTGCTGGAGATTTTTGGGATCTTGGTGCCTGTATGTGGAGTGTATAGAATTCACTGCATATGCATATTTGTTTGTGTGTGTGTGTGTGTGTGTGTGTGTGTGTGTGTGTGTGTGTGTGTGTGTGTGTGTATACAGAAGTGTTTGCGGTTCGATCCTGATGCAACTGTGTGGAGCGTGAAGCAGCAGGTGGTGTGTTCTCTTAGTGAGTCGTTGTGGGATGTGTATAACTATGGATTGTTCCAGCCTGCCTCAGAGGGACACCACGCCCGCTTCCTGGAGGAGGAGCAATCGTTACGACAAATCCCACAATCCCTTGAGAAGGGCGTACCTTACCTGGAGGTACTGTACCTAAACTCATCTTCCTCATCAATGTATGTCTATCCTGTAGTAGTTATAGCAACCTTATTGGAACCACATTACCCACAACTCCAAGCAGAACTTCCTCCCGACCTCAGATTCCTTCAGGTCATGGTGCTGCTAATGCAGACTAAAAGTAGAAACAGTGAGTGTTGGAATTAATGCAGTCTTATTAACCTGATGAGAGAGACACTGCTGAGGGAGTGTGTGTTTATAGCTTCTGTAACACAAGTCACAACAGGAAACAACTCATTTCAGTTCCACAACATTAAATATCAATTAAAAGGAATAAATAGTAAAATGTGGAAAATAAATGGATTCTTAGTAGTTTGCTGTTGTATAAGAGGAATACAGCCCTTGAGATGTAACATTGTATTATTGTGTCTGAATTTATTTTAGTTTATTTTCTGCCCCAAACTATCATCAACAACACCCCCCATGCTCTCTTGTCTGTGGACCCCCAGTAGCTGGGGCAATTAATCGGGGGCTGAGGGGTTTGTGTGCTGTCTTTTCTGTGAGGTCTGGGGTGATGTGGTGCATGTTGATGGAGTGTGTGTGTGTGTGTGTGTGTGTGTGTGTGTGTGTGTGTAGGATGTAAGTGTGTAAGGTGATTGTGCAGAACTCCACATGCAGGATCTCAGGTGGATGTTGGTGTGTTGGTTTGTGTGTTGGTGTGTGTTGTGTGTTTGTGTGTATAAGATGATTGTGCAGGTTGTTGTGTAAGCGAGCTCTACACTTCACTGCCATACAGAACAATCAGTTTACTGACTCAAGTATATTGAATCAGATTCTAACTGGAATTTCTACACAGTTTAAAATGGTCTTGGTTGTTGTGGTGGGCTGTCAGAGCTCAGGTCTAAGAGTACTTCTGCAGCAGGTGCAGGTTCTGCTGGAGATCCTGAGCAGTGGAAGACATAAGGACCAGATCATCTCCATACAGCAGAACTCATTCTCTCTCTTCTTCTCTTAGTCATACTGTAGATCTTCTGATAAAACTATTTTCATGCATATTTTTACGTGATGAAGAGAAATAGAATTGTTGTGTGTGTGTGTGTGTGTGTGTGTGTGTGTGTGTGTAGTAAAAGAATAGTCCATCAGTCATACTGTGTTTCTTATTAAGTCTGATTAATATTTTGTGTCTCACAGTTTAGATACAAAAGTCGGGTTTATAAACAAACAAACCTGGATGAGAAACAGTTGGCAAAGTTACACACCAAGGTACTGACACACACACACACACACACACACACACACACACACACACACACACACACACACACATATATATATATATATATATTGTATTGGAATATGTTCACACATCATTCAGCAATTCGATGATAAATTGAGCAGTAGAGGTGTACAGGGTTTGACTGTAATTTAAAAAACAGCTTTAATCTCACACTCATCCTCACAGTTCCTCAGCTCTTAGACACTTTACCTTCATTACACTTTAGTTACAAACAGACTCAAACAGTCTTTCACAAGGTCTGAGTATCTGGTCTTTGGCCTCATATAAGATCTCTGTCTGAGTGTGTGTAGGCCAACCTAAAGAAGTTCCTGGACTATGTCCAAAGTGGAGCAGTGGAGAAGATCCACAAAGCTTTGGATAAAGGACTGGACCCTAATTACCATGATCCGGAGAGTGGAGGTGAGATATCATCACGTCTTACTTCAGAAACTTCATGTGCCTCGCCCTAATGCCACATCGCTTCCCCCTCCTTGTTTACGGTCTCGGCACAGATGTTCACTTACTTCAGCCGATTTCCAGAGTCAAGTCAAGTGAAGTTTATTTCTATTGCGCTTTTCACAACACACATTGTCTTAAAGCAGCTTTACAGTTTATCCCTGATGAGCACCATGGAGACTGTGGTGATGGAAAACCTTCCTTAGATGTCATGAGGAAGAAACCTTGAGAGGAACCAGACTCAAAAGCAGAACCTCATCCTCATTTGGGTGACATCAAGAGTGTGATTATAGTCTTTAAACACTACAGAACACTGGAGAGTGAGAACTAACATGAGCACTGGAGTGTGTGATTATGAGTGATGATCTTTCTATAGTCTTTTACAGTCATTATGGGTATAAAACTAGGAGCTACTGAGCAACTCATAAAATAGCTCAACATCTGAGATCATCACAGATCCAACACCAGCTTCTCCATGCCAGAGCCTTTAAACACTCAAAGAGGTCCAATGTCCAAACTCCACATGAAGTGGAATCCAATTGGCACTGGTACATCTCTGGGTGGATCGGGAAGTTTGGGAGTTTGGCATCTACTTCTTTAAAGGTTCACAATCTTCATGAGGTGGGAGGTGACTGGAGCTGGAGCAACCTCAGGATGCCTCGGGATGGGGAGAGAAAGTGAAGCAGTGGAGAGGAATTAGCGTAGCTGATGTTCATGATATTAACAGCACAAGTTGATGATGTGTATGTGATCAGATGTTCTGGAGCACAAGGTTATGATGTGATGTGTGTTATGTGTAGGCTTTGCTAAAATTTAAGTTCAAAGTTCATTGAAAGTCCTTTTCTGTAGTTGGGACCTATGTCTTTTAGTGTTTGCCGCCTATTCTGAGTGAGTATACTTGCACTTAGTGGAGAAATTTCTAACATATTGCGAAATCTGGAGTGACGCTGGGCCATATGCTGTGCATGTGCCACCATCTTGGTCTTCAAAGTTACAGTCCAAATCCATCTTCCTGGTTCATAAGTTTAACCTTTCACAGTAACACAGCATGGTCTTTAGTTGACGAGAACTCCATCCAGGGTCTCAGGATAAATCAGGCAGGCCCAGAAAGAAGAAAGGGACAGCAACGTTACAGTAGTCTAATCTAGATATAACAAAAGCATGAACTAGTTTTTCTGCGCTCTTTAACAACATCATATTTCTAATTTTAGCAAAATTTATTAAGGTGAAAGAAGGCGGATATGATGGAGCTGTCCTTTCAGCACCACATCAGCACCTGTGCTAGAAGTGCAATTCCACTGATACCAGTAGATACAGTTTACTTTAAATGTTATGTTCTCTCTCTCTCTCTCTCTCTCTCTCTCTCTCTCTCTCTTTCTATCTCTCCTGTCTGTGAAAGAGACCCCTCTGACACTAGCTGTGATCAGTGGCCTGAGTGTTGATGGAATCCGTGTGCTGCTGTTAAATGGAGCTCATCATGATTTCAGATCAAGAGATGGACTCACACCACTGCATAAAGCTGTTAGAGCACACAGTCAAGCAACACTGCTGGTACACACACACACACACACACACACACACACACACACACACACACACACATTTATTAATTAATTTTCAATGTGTGTCTTATTGTATTATTTTACATTCTAACACTTGCCCCCGTACACACCCCCGGGTAGGCATTTCTATCTCTAGGTGCATCTCCAGACTATAAAGATCGATGTGGTTTGACGCCGCTGTATCACTCAGTGCTGACAGGGGGCGACACATCCTGCTGTGAGGCTCTACTCTACTACAGAGCACGGCTTGGAACACGTGACGAGAACGGCTGGGATGAATCACATCAGGTGTGTGTGTGTGTGTGTGTGTGTGTGTGTGTGTGTGTGCGTGTGTGTGTGTGTGTGTGTATGTGCGTGCGCATGTGTGTGCGCATCCTCTCAAACACTCTTCACCTACACACATCCTTTCACATACACTTCAGCCTCTCACACAAACACTCTTTTTACACACTTCACCTATACACACTTCATCCTCTTACACATGCTTTTTCCTCTCATACAAACTGAATTGTGTAGAGAATGTTGAGCCATTATTGTGTCTCCTTTTACACAAATTTACACAAAATCCTATATTAAATATCATGTTATTCATGTTTTTCATGGGAAAGATTTTTGTGTAAACAATATTTCATTATTATTTCCTGAACTAATTATTTGTAAACCCTGTCATCACTGTTATACAGTGTCTAGTCATTTACATTACTGCCCCCTGCTGGCTGTGTATGGTATATTCTTCTCCCATTAGGCATGTCATCATGGTTTCGCCCAGCATTTAGAGCACCTGCTGTTTTATGGAGCGGACACCACTTCCCAGAATGCATCAGGAAACACAGCACTGCACATCAGTGCCCTATATAATAAGGTATACACAATCACACACACACACACACACACACACACACACAAGCGCACAAGCGCACAAACATTCTGAAGGACTGCCATACTTTGTGTTTAATCAGGAAAGCTGTGTTCGAGTTTTGCTTTACAGAGGAGCCAATAAGGAGATGAAGAATAAACACGGACAAACTCCCTTTCAGGTCAAATTCAATACATAATCTAAAGTCAGAAGTTTACACACACACACACAGACACACACACCCACCCACCCACACACACACACACACACACACACACACACACACACACACACACACATCTGTTCTTTAATGCTAATATTTCATTTTATTTTGGGGTCATCTTTCCCACTCTGTCACATACTCTTACATTCTGTTACAATCTGTGCTGCTGCCACATGATTAACTGATTTAATTACTGTCTGAAGTTACTAGTTATCCTATTAAAGTGGACAGTGAGTGAATATTTACAGTCTAAAAATGTTAGAATGATTTTATTATTGGGATTTTTTTTAACCCCAGAGTGGAAAAGATCGGATTTTCAGTAGATGTGTGTAGGTTTCTGACTGGAGATAAATACACACCTGGAATGTGTTATTTATGTTTATAAAT
Organism: Silurus meridionalis; assembly: GCF_014805685.1. Lineage (NCBI taxonomy): Eukaryota > Metazoa > Chordata > Actinopteri > Siluriformes > Siluridae > Silurus > Silurus meridionalis. The sequence continues at coordinate 42,103,575 of NC_060887.1, read as the reverse complement.
ACACCTAGATAATTACATCTGTGTGTGTGTGTGTGTGTGTGTGTGTGTGTGTGTGTGTGTGTGTGTGTGTGTGTTAAAGGTTGCAGTGATGTCTGGTCATTTTGAACTCGGAGAAATCATCAAAAATCACAATAATGCAGATGTGGGTAGGTTACATTTGATTTATTAAAAATGTCTTACAAAAGTGAGTGTGTGTGTGTGTGTGTGTGTGTGTGTGTGTGTGTGTGTGTGTGTGTGTACGCACATGTTTGCATTTATCTAATTAAATAAATAAAAATGTAACGATATAGAAAGTAGTCTTTCAGTGTGTGTAGTGTGATATATTGTGTAATGTAGAGTGTGTAGTGTTACATTGTGTTTTTATTGTTATTATTATTATTATTATTATTATTATTATTATTATTATTATTATTATTATTATTGTTGTTGTTGTTGTTGTTGTTAACCCAGTCATTAGTGTTACACAAATCAGGTGACTCTCAGTGTCGATCTCAAGTCTGGATAAATGTGGAGGTTTGTGTTATGAAGGACATCCAGCGTAAAATATGTGCAGAATCAAATATGCGGATCAGGAATCAGAATTTCATAGCGGATCGGTCGAGGCCCGAGTTACCAATGAACACCACAGGTATCGTTAACAACAGGGTACCGGTGTAAATTGTGCTACTGTTGGCTGAAGGAGGAGAAGGAGAGGAGGAAGACGTCTACAGAGACAGCAGGGAAAGGAGAAGTGGAGGAGAAGTGGAGGTTCGGGTTGGTACTTTAAATGTTGGTACTATGACGGGTAAAGGGAGAGAGGGAGCTGATATGATGGAGAGGAGAAAGGTAGAGATGTTGTGTGTTCAGGAGACCAAGTGGAAAGGGAGTAAGAGCAGGAACATTGGAGGTGTTTAAACTGTTCTATCATGGTGTGGATGGAAAGAGAAATGGTGTAGGGGTGATTCTGAAGGAAGAGTACAGTAAAAGTGTAGTGGAGGTGAAGAGAGTTTCTGATAGGGTGATGATCGTGAAGGTGGAAGTCGAAGGCATGATGATAAATGTCATCAGTGCTTATGCTCCACAAGTCGGCTGTGAGATGGAGGAGAAGGAAAGATTCTGGAGTGAGTTAGATGAAGTGGTAGAAGGTGAACGTAGGAATGAAAGATTGGTGATTGGGGCAGACTTTAATGGACATGTAGGTGAAGGGAACAGAGGTGATGAGGAGGTGATGGTAGGTATGGTTTTAAGGAGAGGAATGTGGAAGGGCAGATGGTGGTAGATTTTGCTAAAAGGATGGAAATGGCAGTGGTGAACACTTATTTTAAGAAGAAAGAGGATCATAGGGTGACGTATAAGAGTGGAGGAAGGTGCACACAGTTGGAATATGTTCTATGTAGGAGATGCAACCTGAAGGAGATTGGAGATTGTAAGGTGTTGGCAGGGGACAGTGTAGCTAGACAGCATTGGATGGTGGTCTGTAGGATGGTTTTGAAGGTGAAGAAGAAGAGGAGGAGAGTGAGGACTGAAAGAAGAATAAGATGATGGAAGCTTAAGGAGAAAGACTGTAGTGTGAGGTTCAGGGAAGAGGTCAGACAGGAGCTCGGTGGTGTTGAAGAGGTGCTGGATGATTGGGCAACTACTGCAGGAGTGATAAGGGAGACAGATAGAAACATATTTGGTGTAACATCTGGAAATAGAAAGCAAGACAAGGAGACATGGTGGTGGAATAAGGAAGTGCAGGAGAGCTGAAGGAGAAAGAGGTTGGAGAAACAAAACCGGTTTTGACAGAGTAATGAGAAAAGTGGGCAGGAGAACAAGGAGATGCAGCAGCAGGTGAAGAGGGATGTGGAGAAAGCCAAGGAAAAGGCATATGAGGAGCTGTAGGAGAAGTTGGACACTAAGGAAGGAGAAAAGGATTTTTAGCGATTGGCCAGGCAGAGGAACCGAGCTGGGAAGGATGTGCTGCAAGTTAGAGCAATAAAGGATGGAGATGGAAATGTGTTGACTAGTGAGGAGAGTGTGTTGAGAAGATGGAGGGAGTATTTGAGCAGCTAATGAAGCTGAGCAGCGATCACAAGGATGAAAAGTGGATTGGACCAAATGACATACCAGTAGAAGCATGGAGATGTTTGGGAGAGATGCAGTGGAGTTTTTATCCAGATTCTTTAACAGGATTTTGGAAGGTGAGAAGATGCCTGAGGAATGGAGAAGGAGTGTGCTGGTACTGATCTTTAAGAATAAGGGAGATGTGCAGACCTGCAGTTACTACAGGGGAATAAAGTTGATCAGTCACACCATGAAGTTATGGGAAAGAGTAGTGGAAGCCAGGCTGAGAGAAGAGGTGACCATCTGTGAGCAGCAGTATGGTTTCATGCCGAGGAAGAGCACCACAGACACATTATTTGCTTTGAGAATGTTGATGGAGAAGTATAGAGAAGGTCAGAAGGAGCTGCATTGTGTGTTTGTGGATTTACAGAAAGCATATGACAGGGTGGAGAGAGGAGTTGTGGCCATCACCACACACTCCACCATTACACACTCCACCACCACACACTCCACCACCACACACTCCACCATTACACACTCCACCACCACACACTCCACTATTACATACTCCACCATTACACATGCCACCATTACACACTCCACCACCACACACTAAAAAATACTTATCTATTTAATTATTTTTTAATATTCAGTAAAATTATTGTCTTTGTTTCTGCTTTGTTCCTGTTTCTCTCTCTTTCTCATTCTCTCTCCCTCTCTTTTCCAGTTCCATTTTTGGAGACTCCTAAATATGCTCCACAGCATGTTGATAGTGGACATGCCTTGTCAGTGAACATGTCTCTTCCCCACCCCCACCCCCTCATACGGGCAAAGAGTGAGAACACCATGGCCACACCCCTTGATCCTGTAGCCCCACCCACTGTTGCACCTCAAACTACACAGGTAGTCTCAACATTCTTGTCCATCTGTATAACAGTGTTATGGTTAGGACCTCCACTCAGCATGGTCTACACCTTCAGGGGTGGGTTTGGGGACAAACTGAGGTAGTTCACCTGCATCAACTCTGCCATGATTTCTTATCTCACTCTCAGATTAAAGTAATAGCCTGAGAACCCTTAGTTCTGGCTTCTAGGGAATCATTCCTGAACATGGAGCAGATATATTCTGTAGATTACTGTGCACAAATACAAACTTGTAAACACCAAGAAATTTAATTCAGTTTATGTTTTTAACATTATTATAAGAGGATGCCTGAGGAATGGAGAAGGAGTGTGCTGGTACTGATCTTTAAGAATAAGTGAGATGTGCAGACCTGCAGTAACTACAGGGGAATAAAGTTGATCAGTCACACCATGAAGTAATGGGAAAGAGTAGTGGAAGCCAGGATGAGAGAAGAGGTGACCATCTGTGAGCAACAGTATGGTTTCATGCCGAGGAAGAGCACCACAGATGCAGTATTTGCTTTGAGAATGTTGATGGAGAAGTATAGAGAAGGTCAGAAGGAGCTGCATTGTGTATTTGTGGATTTAGAGAAAGTGTAAGACAGGGTGGAGAGAGGAGTTGTGGTATTGTATGAGGAAGTCTGGTGTGTCAGAGAAGTATGTGAGGGTGGTGCAGGACATGTATGAGGACAGTGTGACAGCAGTGAAGTGTGCAGTAGGAACGACAGACTGATTCAAGGTGAAGGTTGAAATGCATCAAGGATCAACACTGAGCCCTTTCCTGTTTGCAGTGGTGATGGACAGGTTGAAGGGTCAGACAGGAGTCTCCATGGACTATGATGTTTGTGGATGATATTTGTGGAATTTGTGGAATGAAAGTCAGTAGGAGTAAGACAGTGTACATGTGTGTGAATGAGAGGGGGCAGTGGAGGGGTGCGGTTGCAGGGAGAAGAGGTGGAGAAGGGGGAGATGTTCAGGTACCTGGGGTCAACAGTGCAAAGTAATGGAGAGTGTGTTAGAGAAGTGAAGAAAAGAGTGCAGGCAGGGTGGAGTGGGTGGAGAAGAGTAATAGCAGAAGTGATTTGTGATAGAAGAGTATCTGTGAGAGTGAAAGGGAAAGTTTATAGGACTGTGGTGAGACCTGAGATGTTGTATGGTTTAGAGACATGGCATTGAGTAAAAGACAGGAGGTGGAGGTAGCAGAGCTGTAGATATCGAGATGTTCTTTGGGAGTGACGCCGATGGACAGGATTAGAAATGAGTTTATTAGAAGGACAGCACATGTAGGACGTTTTGGAGACAAGGTGAAGGAGGTGAGATTGAGATGGTTTGGACATGTGCAGAGGAGGAACATGGGGTATATCAGTAGGAGAATGCTGAGGATGGAGCCACCAGGAAGGAGGAAAGGAGGAAGATCAAGGAGAAGGTTTATGGATGTGGTGAGTGAAGACATGCAGGTAGTTGGTGTAAAAGAGGCAGATGTAGAGGACAGGGGGTATGGAGACGGATGATCCGCTGTGGTGCCCCCTAATGGGAGCAGCTGAAAGAAGAAGAAGTTGTTTTTAACATTACTTCACAGCAGCTATACAGAACTCTGAAGAGAATCTAAATTCCAAAAATGCCATGGCAGGTCGCAAACTGTTAAAGAGTGAACACTTGAGACGTTAATTGCTTCATTGCCTATTTATTTTCAAAGCCTGGTCCAATACTCACTCCATCTACTGGTGCAGTCTATAGACTCCAGTTTGTCTGGATGCAGACACAAAGAATTTGTGAACCAAGCATTTAAAATCAGACAGAATTCTGTCTCACTTGGGTGTGGCTTTGTGCAGCAAAGCCTGGGAAGCTTTACACCTTCTCATATCTCCCAAGGCCCACAGACCATTAATAAAATCAAATCATCCGTTATAATTACAAAAGTAGACTTTAGGATCATTATTTTCCTAAGCATCCCTGTTAATCTCCTTCTCAGCGCCGCTCTTCCTTTGCTCTGAGAAGTTCTAGTAGTCCTCGTGGTGCTCGCACTCGTTCTCCATCCAGAGGAAGAGGGGAATCTGATGAAAAGCAGAAAAAACAGAGAGGCAGACAGGGGTGAGGATTGTGATATTGTCTGTATAATAGTCTGTACAGTTGTATATATTTTTTTGTAAGAGCCTTTCTTGCTTGGTCTTCAGTGTGGTTCAGCGGAAGAGGCTGTACAGTGCAGTTCCTGGTCGTGTCTTTATAGCAACTCGCTCTCATTCTGCTCAGGGAGACCGAGAGCTTAGCCTAAGCAAAGGGGACAAGGTCAAAGGTCAGATATGTCTATACTTTATTATAAGTATTAACACAACATCCTTCTTTTGTATACATTCACATAAATAGTATTAATGGATGTCTATAATACTTGAATTGTGTGTGTGTGTTTCAGTGCTGAGTGTTGGAGAGGGAGGTTTCTGGGAGGGTACAGTAAAAGGTCGGACTGGTTGGTTTCCTGCTGAGTGTGTGGAAGAAGTTCTGCCACAAAATGAAGAAAAAAGACCAGGTATACACAGACAATAACACACAACGAGTCACTGAGAACAGTGGTTATGATTGTGGTGTTAGCATGAAACAAGGACATGGAAGCCACCATCCTTCAATCCTGGTAATCAGAACTGCACAGTGAAACATCACTAAGGTCAGCAGAGGATGAAATGGTTAAGGTATTGGTAAGTAAAGGGTTAAGACTAATGTGTGGACTGGATTGGAATATGGATTATTGTTGGATTTTGGATTGGCAGTGGAATAAGACATGGTAGTCATTTTCAAAACACAATTAATGGCTAGTAAGTTTGAGTTTCTGATTTAATAGATCCTCTCCCTGCTGGTATCAGGAAGTGACCTTTGGCCCGGTTGTGTTTAGAACACAGGAGAAGTCGAAAAGCTTTTATTTTAATTTCTACCATATATCTGACACAGTACACAGTGAAATGAGACAACGTTCCTCCAGAACCCTGGTGCTACATTAAACAACACAGAGCTTCATCACACAACATAAAACTACACAACAGAACACAGAGTTAAAGACTAAAGTGTCCTCACCACATAAAGTGCAACCGAGTGCAAACAGTGCAGACACAAACCAGTGCAGACAGACAACACAAGACAGTGTGGGACAAATACACAAAACACACAATAGTGCCGACCAGTAAACCTGCTGTATAATATATTATACAGTAATGTGTAAAAGAGAGGACAATAAACAAGTGTGTATTTGTAAACATAAACACAATGTAGTGCAAAAAGAGCAGTAGCAGCAGTCAAGAAGCACAAAAACATTTTGGATCATTTGCAGTGGACGAATAGTGTTCAGAGATGTTGTTCCCTGCTGCAATAAGAAGTCCTTAAGAAGTGTCCCAGCTCCTGATTCACCCTCCACAATGATAACACATAGTTTCAAAGGCGTAGTGCAAAAGTAGCTTGACTGTTTCCATTGATGTGGTAGACCTTAGATGAGTACAAATCTACAGGATTTTGAGAACTGGTCCATGGCCACTAGTATGGCAGTGTGTCCCTGTGAGTTGGGAAGGCCAGTGATAAAGTAAAGTGCAAGTAAATTATGGCGTGCCGCAAGGTTCAGTTCTAGGACCCCTGCTCTTCACAATATACATGCTTCCGTTAGGAAATATTATTAGAAGGCATGGAATTAGCTTCCATTGTTATGCTGATGATACTCAGCTATATATCTCATCTAAACCAGGCGATATAGCTCAATTAACTCGGATAACTCAGTGTGTTAAAGAAATAAGAGATTGGATGACCCATAACTTTCTACTTTTAAATTCGGATAAGACTGAGATTTTGCTCATCGGCCCAAAAACTAGTATACAGAAGCTCCAGCATCTCAACCTGCATTTAGACGGATGTTCTGTAACCACTAGTTCAACAGTAAAAGACCTGGGAGTTATTTTAGACAGCAACTTGTCTTTCAAATATCATATCAACCAAGTTACAAAAACAGCCTTCTTTCACCTTAGAAATATTTCTAAGCTAAGAAATATGTTGTCTATATCCGATGCAGAGAAGCTCGTCCATGCGTTTATGACCTCCAGAATAGACTACTGTAATGCATTACTAGGTGGATGTCCTGCGTCATTAATAAACAAGCTTCAGTTAGTCCAGAATGCAGCAGCCAGAGTTCTTACAAGGTCAAGAAAATATGATCACATAACCCCAATCTTATCGTCCCTACATTGGCTTCCTGTTAAGTTTCGAATAGACTACAAACTACTACTACTCACTTATAAAGCACTACATGGTTTGGCTCCATGTATCTCTCCAGTCTTCTAACACGCTACAATCCGTCACGCTCCCTGAGATCTCAAAACTCTGGGCTTCTAGTAGTTCCTAGAATAGCAAAGTCCACTAAAGGTGGTAGAGCATTTTCACATTTAGCTCCTAAACTCTGGAATAGTCTCCCTGACAGTGTTCGGGGCTCAGCCACACTCACCCAGTTTAAGTGTAGATTAAAAACATATCTTTTTAGCAAAGCCTACACATAACACACATCACATCATAACCTTGTGCTCCAGAACATCTGATCACATGCACATTATCAACTTGTGCTGTTAATATCATGAACAGCAGCTACGCTAATTCCTCTCCACTGCTTCTCTTTCTCTCCCCATCCCGAGACACCCTGAGGTTTGGCCAGCTCCAGTCACCTCCCACCATCTTGATGATTACGGACCTTTGAAGAAGTAGATGCCGAACTCACAAACATCCCGAACCATCTAGAGACGTACCAGTGCCATTTGGATCCCGCTACATGTGTGGAGTTTGACATTGGACCTCCTGGAGTGTTTAAAGGCTCTGGCATGGAGAAGCTGATGCTGGATCTGTGATGATCACAAATGTTGAGCTTATAAAACTCGGAGCTACTAACCATATAGACTGTATAAGACTGCAGAAAGAACATCACTTATAATCTTATACTCCAGTAATCATGTTAGTTCTCACTCTCCAGTGTTCTGTATTGTTGAAAGATTTATGATCAAACTCTTGATGTCACCCAAATGAGGATGGGTTCCCCTTTTGAGTCTGGTTCCTCTCAAGGTTTCTGCCTCATAACATCTAAGGGAGTTTTTCCTTGCCACAGTCGCCACGGCTTGCTCATCAGGGACAAATTCACACCATTCACCTTAACTGTTGATTTGTGTAAAGCTGCTTTGAGACAATGTCTGTTGTGAAAAGCGCTATACAAATAAACCTGACTTGACTTGACTTGACTAAAGTCCACCATAATGTGGGACGTGGTGAAAAATAAAGCCCACCAGGATTGACAGGGATTCAATCTCTTGGCGTTTTTATGTGTTCAAGGTTTTGATGGTTGGTGATAGCTTGGAATAGGTTCTGGGGCATCTCTAGCCAATGTTTCCACTCCTCCAGTGAATGTATTTCCCAGCACCGCACATCATAGTTTCATAGTTTCATAATTTCTGCCAGGGTTAACTTCTGCAAAAAGTATGCAGGCGAGAAGAGTGTTCCTGGGCTGCCATGATGTTGAGACAGTTTGCCTCCAATCCTGCAGTTAAAGCCATCTTCCTCCACCAAAAAGGATTGCTGTGGTCTGGATGTTGCAGGATAGGCATTGAGCTGAATTGTTTTTTTCATTCTTTAAACACTTTCTTGGTGCTGCACTGGACTTCCTAGTACAGTGCATACCTGATAGATATGGAGGTCATAGACCTTGGAGTATACTTGGATGTCATCATTATTTACAATAATACAAGAGTTTAGTAGGTCCTGAAAAATGTTCTTTATGAAGGCTTGGAATACAGCTTCAACTTTAATCAGGCTATACAACATTACTTGGTACTCAAAGTGCTCCCTTGTGATATAGAAGGCGGATTTCCATTCAGCCCATACATCTGCCATCTACAGTTTTATTTGTCTGCACAGGTTTTTTTTGTCTGCACTCGATTGCACATGATGCACTTAGTGGTTTAGCAATTACTTTATTCCTTAGCTCTGTGTTGTGTGATGGAGCTCTATGTTGTGTGATGGAGCTCTGTGTTGTGTGATGGAGCTCTGTGTTGTGTGATGGAGCTCTGTGTTGTGTGATGGAGCTCTGTGTTGTGTGATGGAGCTCTGTGTTGTGTGATGGAACTCTGTGTTGTGTGATGGAGCTCTGTGTTGTGTGATGGAACTCTGTGTTGTGTGATGGAGCTCTGTGTTGTGTGATGGAGCTATATGTTGTGTGATGGAGCTCTGTGTTGTGTGATGGAGCTCTATGTTGTGTGATGGAGCTCTATGTTGTGTGATAGAGCTCTGTGTTGTGTGATGTAGCTCTATGTTGTGTGATGGAGCTATATGTTGTGTGATGGAGCTCTGTGTTGTGTGATGGAGCTCTGTGTTGTGTGATGGAGCTCTGTGTTGTGTGATGTAGCTCTATGTTGTGTGATGGAGCTATATGTTGTGTGATGGAGCTCTGTGTTGTGTGATGTATTTCTGTGCTGTTGATGGAGCTCTGTGTTGTGTGATGGAGCTCTGTGTCGGGTGATGGAGCTCTGTGTCGTGTGATGGAGCTCTGTGTCGTGTGATGGAGCTCTGTGTCGTGTGTTGTAGCTCTGTGTCGTGTGATGGAGCTCTATGTCGTGTGATGGAGCTCTATGTTCTGAAATGGAGCTCTGTGTTGTGTAATGGAGCTCTGTGTTGTGTGATGGAGCTCTGTGTTGTGTGATGTAGCTCTGTGTTGTGTGATGGAGCTCTGTGTTGTGTGATGTATTTCTGTGTTGTTGATGGAGCTCTGTGTTGTGTAATGGAGCTCTGTGTCGTGTGATGGAGCTCTGTTGTGTGATGGAGCTCTGTGTTGTGTGATGGAGCTCTGTGTGTGTGTTGTAGCTCTGTGTGTGTGATGGAGCTCTGTGTGTGATGGAGCTCTATGTTCTGAAATGGAGCTCTGTGTTGTGTAATGGAGCTCTGTGTTGTGTAATGGAGCTCTGTGTTGTGTGATGGAGCTCTGTGTTGTGTGATGTAGCTCTATGTTGTGTGATGGAGCTCTGTGTCTTGTGATGGAGCTCTGTGTTGTGTGATGGAGCTCTATGTTGTGTGATGGAGCTCTGTGTTGTGTGATGAGCTCTGTGTTGTGTGATGGAGCTCTGTGTTGTGTGATGGAGCTCTATGTTGTGTGATGTAGTTCTGGGTTGTGTGATGGAGCTCTGTGTTGTGTGATGGAGCTCAGTGTTGTGTGATGCAGTTCTGGGTTGTGTGATGGAGCTCTGTGTTGTGTGATGGAGCTCTGGGTTGTGTGATGGAGCTCTGTGTTGTGTGATGGAGCTCTGTGTTGTGTGATGGAGCTCTGTGTTGTGTGATGGAGCTCTGTGTTGTGTGATGTAGTTCTGTGTTGTGTGATGGAGCTCTGTGTTGTGTGATGGAGCTCTGTGTTGTGTGATGTAGTTCTGTGTTGTGTGATGGAGCTCTGTGTTGTGTATGTAGCTCTTTGTTGTGTAATATTGTAGCACCAGGGTTCTGGAGGAACGTTGTCTCATTTCACTGTGTACTGCATCAAGTTTATATGGTTGAAATTACAATAAAAGCTTCTTGACTTATAGACTTGAGGTCATCTGATGCAGCACTTATTACTCGACTACTACAAATATCTCTTACAGAACATAGAGGTGTGTTTGGGGTCAATGTCCTGTTGGAAAACAAATGATAGCCCAATTAAGGGTAAACCAGTTAGGATGGCATGTTGATACAAAATTCTGTGGTGGCCATGCTGGTCAAATGTGTGCTTAACTTACACCAAATCACCAGCAGAGGTAGCTCTTAGTCTTCCTTTCCTGTGATGGTCCTCATTAGATCCTGTTTCATCATAGCATTTAATGGTTTTGGAGACTGCATTTGGGGATACATTTAAAGTTGTTGAGATGTTTGGGATTGACTGAACTTCTTTTCTTAAAGCTTTTCTCTTTCTTTAACTGAGTGTTTCTTGCCATAATCTGAATTTGTACAGTAGTTGTAGTAGCACTAATAGTGATATTGACTATGTACTCACACTTTCCTCTCCACAACACAACTGATGTTCTAAAGCACATTAAGAAGGTGAGAAATGTCACAAATGAACTCTTGATAAGACGCACCTGTGACCTGAAACCCATTCCAGGTGACACCTCATGAATCTGATGAAAACATTCCATGAGTTTGTAAAGCAGCATCAAAGGTAAATGAAGCGACTTTGGACAATCTAAAATACATTCTGGTTCTTTAACATGTTTTTGTTTACTACAGAATTCCAGATGTTTTCTTTCATACTTTGAATTCTTCAGTATTAATGTACAATGTAGAAAATAATCAAAATAAAGAAGAAGTTATGTCCAAACTAGTGACTGGTACTGTACTACTGATCAGAAGGTTATGAGACTAAACCCCAGCTGCCACTGCTGGGCCCCTAAACAAGGCCCCTAACTCTCACCCTCACTGTCTGTGTGTGTGTTTGTGTGTTTCAGAGAGCCGCAGTGAGAAGGCCAAGAGAAAACTATTCCGTCATTACACTGTAGGAACCTATGATGGTCTAGAGATCCCCAGGTAAGATCTAAACATACATTGTTGCTTCTTCATTGCTGTGACCAGCTTGTATATTATTGGCTATTTAATGGTCACATAAGAACTAATAAGAGTTAATGGATGACAGCACCATAATGTTTACACTGTTCTTCATCCAGGCGGCAGAATATCACTGACTGGTTGGTTTCCATGACAACCAGTATAATATTACTCAATACATGGGTAGAAAGTGCAGTCATTTGTGTGGAGCATCATGGAGATGAACCTCAGTTGGTCCTGAAGTTATGTCTGAACATGTTGTTTGGTTGTTTGTAAACACTGTTGAAGTTGTAAGTGTGATTTGTTCAGTAAGCTTCAGCATGTTATTGTAGAACAGCTCCCCTCAGTGTTCAAGTTGCACACTGCAATGTGTACCTTGAAGATTTAAACACACAGGAAATTAACTCCATATTAACAACAATGTGTGTAATAGAGATGTTTGTGTGTGTGTGTGTGTGTGTGTGTGTGTGTGTGTGTGTGTGTGTGTGTGTGAGTAGCTCTCTAATTTATTCATGAAACTCACAGTGAGATCCGTTTCTATGACGATAACTCTCCCAGTGCTCACAAAGAAGTGATAAAACCTGATTTCACTTTTTTTCAGTCTGAGCATCTAACCACACACAAGAGTGTGTGTGTGTGTGTGTGTGTGTGTGTGTGTGTGTGCTAATAAGTTGCACACCTGTCAGGATTCTTCTTTGCAGAATCCTAACACAAATGCCGTGCCAGACAGAAATGAATATGTAAGATATTTGCGTGTGTGTGTGTGTGTGTGTGTGTGTGTGTGTGTGTGTGTGTGTGTGTGAGTGTGTGAAAGTGAAAGAGTGCATCCAAGAAATATGAGTCAGTCTTGATTAACCTTTTCTCTGTGGGTGTGAGATTTGGTTCGTGTGCGTGTGTGCGTGTGTGTGTGTGTGTGTGTGTGTGTATACATTAAATGACTATAAACACAAGCACCATCCCCCCACACACACACACACAATCTTTTTCCTCAGTTTCGTGATTTCTTTTTCTTTCTTCCCATTATTCTCTATCTCTCTACCTCTCCTTTCACTTCATTTTTTCCTCCCACCCTTTTCCTCATTTACTCCCTGTCGCAGTGTCTGAATTCTCTCTCTCACACACATTGTGATCGGTCAGGGGGAGGAGAAGAAGAAGAGAAAGGGGAGGGGGGAGGATTGGCGATGGGGGGATACGGAGAGAGAGATCTATCTCTCCCTCTCTCCCTCTCCTCCTCCTGGCCTTCAGTCGGCCCCAGAAACCGCAGCGTTTGGTTCATTTACAGGTACACACCAGTTTCTTCCTCCATCTCTGCAGCAGAGAGAGAGAGAACGAGGGAGAGAGAGAGAGAGAGAGAGAGAACGAGGGAGTGGGAGAGACAGAGGGAGAGAACAGAGAGAGAGAGAGAGAAGGAAAGAAGCAGAGAAGCCGGGAGGGAGAGATGAATGCATGCTTGTAAGACATTATGGATTGTTTGAATGACAAAAGCTACATGTTTGTGTGTTTGTGTGTGTGTTACTGTTTGTGTGTGAATTCCTCTGTATTTTTATGTCATTTTATATCATATCTATCTGTGTGTGTGTGTGTGTGTGTGTGTGTGTGTGTGTGTTTGTGTGTGAGACTCGGCTAAAGACACTGTTACATTCGATTTGAGGCAATTGGGTTAATGGTTGTCATATACAGTAGACTGTGTGTGTGTGTGTGTGTGTGTGTGTGTGTGTGTGTGTGTGTGTGTGTGTATTGTTGTTCACCTGCAACTCTGTATTATATCTGGTTGTTTGCTTGTATTCTGATTTAAATCTGGTCAGTAATGGAGGAACCTCTGGATTATTTCCTGCCTGTAACTGGAACATAAGTAAGAAATGGATGGTTGTTACGCTGAAGTTTTGGTTCTGTGTCTGTTCAGTTGTTGTGCCTTTTAATAGAATAGTAATGGAATATTTTCTTTCATTATCCTGTACCTCTGGAATATTATTAACCTGTAGCTCTGCTCTAGTGTAAGCTGCACCTCTGGAATGCCCTTATTTATTAAAGGTTCCTTATTTACCCTGTTTTTCTGAATGTTGTAACCTGTAGCTTTTGAAAAATATTGCTGGCATTTCATTAACCCATAGTTTGGGTCACAGTGTTTGTAGAGTCTAGTGATGTTCGTAGAGTTGTAGTTTTGTTTGGAGGGTCACAGTTGTGTTTTCCAGGTTCCCATGTTGTTTGTGGGGATCAATGTGTTGATTAGAAGGTCGTGGCACTGTGGTGTCATAGTGTTGGTTAGAAGGTGAACTCTTACAACCCCAATTCTAAAAAGGGTGGACTGCTGTGGAAAATGTAAAAAGCAGAATGCAATGATTTGCTTTTATTTCATAAAGCTAAATTTCACTCAAAATGGAACACATTAAACATATCAAATGTCTAAACTGTACCATTTTGAGGGGGAAAAAATTTTCATTTTGATTAATTGATCACCTACAGTACATAATATTAAAAGTTAGAAAGAATCTGGAGAAACCTCTGTGCACAAGGGACAAGAGAGAAAATCAATATTTGATGGCAGTGAACTCCAGGTGGCACTGCATTTAAAACATCATAATTCTGTAATGAAATTCATGGCATGGGCTCATTAACACCCCCAGAAATCATTGTCTGTGAACACAGTTTGCATGTCATCCACAAATGCAGGTTAAATCTCTATCATGCAAAGCAAATGGTACCATCAAAGAAAAAAATAGCACCATCCTCTGTGGGCCAAAGCTCATTTATAATGTAATAAGGCAAAGTGGAAAACTGTTCTGTGGTCAGAGGAATTAAAATGTTTATTTATTTTTGAAAACCATGTACACCAGTTCCTCCGGACTAAAGAGGAGAGGGACTATCTGGCTTGTTATCAGTGCTCAGTTAAAAAAGCTGCATTTCTGATGGTATGGTGGTGCATTAGTGCCTGTGAAATGGGCAGCTTACATATCTGGAAAGGATCCTTTAATGCTGAATGCTATATACAGGCTTTAGAGCAACAAATGCTTTAATCCAGAAAACATGTTTTTCAGAAAAGGTCTATATTTGATGCTACACAGTGGTAAACATGACTCTGTCTCATTGTGGCTATCAAATTCATGATTACCATTTTTCCCCTTTAAATGGTACTTTCCTTAGTTTAGACATTGGATATTGTGTTGTTTGGGGGGGTCACAGTGTCATTTGAAGAGTTAATGTGTTGTTTTAAGGGTCACGGTGTTGCTTGAAAGGACACAGTGTTGTTTGGGGGAGGGGTTGCAATGTTGTTTGAAAGGTCATGCTTATTCTAACTTCCAACTCATTAGATTTTAACTTGTTTTTTGACCAGAACCTGTTCTTACCCTTCACCTGCTCTCTAGATAGAGATGTCTCATGTAAATATCTGAAATATATGAACAGCAGTAGACAGCAGGAACAATAATCTAGTCAACACTGATTGGCTCACACAAAACTGAGTGATGTGTACAAACTTGTCCTGGCTCTCGGTTCATACTGTTACACCCCAATGTTTTCCATCACAGCATGGGATGAGATCTTTTACTTCTATTATACAACAGTGCAACTGTTCCAATGATTTGTCTTAATTTGCTTATATTTAATGCTTAGGAAATGTGTGTTCCTGTTGTCACTTACATTATAACAGCTTTGAACAGTCTCTCTTCATTTTCTGTCTAACTGAGAACTAAATTGCAGCCATCATGTTACCATGGAAACTGCAAAGAAGTGTAAACTCTGTCCTGAAAATGAGGGAAATCTGAATGTTTTACCTCTGACTGATACAAAGTGCTGATACTGGAGACTCCTTCTATACAATGTAAAATAAAGATTGTGCAGAAATCATTCACTATTTCAGTGATTTGATGTGATTCTATTTTGTTCTTAAGCGTTTTTATGGTTTTGGTGTTTTGCTGAGTTAACCTGCTCCCTCTGTGTCTGAGTCTGAGTGTGTATTATAATGTGACCCTGAGGCAGATCACAGTGCTGTTTACATCGCCTCTTTCAAGCTTTATTCTTGTTTTGAGTTTTACAAAAGGCCTCTCGACTTCAAATGAAATGAGCTGAGCGATTAAATTAGGAATGAAGTTACCAGGCTGAGTGCTGAATCAAGTCAAGTCAAGAAGCTTTTCTTGTCATTTCAACCATTTATACTGTAGCTGATGCAGTACACAGTGACACGAGACAACATTTCTCCATACACAACACAAAGCTACAACACACAACATAGAGCTACAACACACAACATAGAGCTACAACACACAACATAGAGCTACATCACACAACACAAAGCTACAACACACAACACAGAGCTACAACACAAAACATAGTTACATCACACAGCAGTCACATCACACAACACAGAGCTACATCACACAACATAGAGCTAAAACACACAGCATAGTGTTACATCGCACAACACAGAGCACCATTACACAACACAGAGCTCAATCACACAACAGAGCTACAACACAAAAGAGCTACATCACACAACACAGAGCTCCATCACACAACATAGACCTCTATCACACAACACAGAGCTCCATCACACAACACAGAGCTCCATCACAGAGCTCCATCACACAACACAGAGCTCCATCACACAACACAGAACTACATCACACAACACAGAGCTCCATCACACAACGTAGAGCTCCATACACACAACATAGTGCTACATCACACAACTTAGAGCAACAGAGGGGTGTGTGTTAGGTGTGTGTGAAGAGTGCTAAAAGTGCTTTTTATTGTTAAAATTAGAAATATGATGTTGTTACAGGATGCAGAAAAACTAGTTGATGCTTTTGTAACATCTAGATTAGACTACTGTAACGCTTTTCTGTCTGGGTGTTGGAGTAAGTGCAGAAATAAGCTTCAGTTAGTTCAGAATGCAGCAGCAAGAGTCCTCACTAGATCTAGAAAATATGATCACATCAGCCCTGTTTTAATCATCTACACTGCTCCCAATTACATCTCTCACTGATTATAAAATACTACTACTGACGTATAAAGTACTTAACGCTCTCACGCCGCAGTATCTGAGTGAACTTCTGTACCAGTATGATCCTCCACGCCTACTTAGATCAAAAGGTGCAGGCTATTTGTTGGTACCTCAAATAATGAAGACTCCAGCAGGGGGCAGATGTTTCTCTTATTCAATTCAATTCAATTCATTTTTATTTGTATAGCGCTTTTAACAATGAACATTGTCTCAAAGCAGCTTTACACAGATAATGTGGTGATTAAACATAAATATGTTCTTTGTAAGTATGTTTGTCCCTGATGAGCAACTGTGGCAAGGAAAAACTCCCCGAGATGGCATAAGGAAGAAACCTTGAGAGGAACCAGACTCAAGAGGGAACCCATCCTCATCTGGGTTGCACCAAATGTCCATTTGAAGCAGATATACAATGTTGTGGGGTACAGTGATGATGATCAGAAGCAAACTGCACTCCCGAGTCAGTGCAGCAGACCGCCGACACCAACTACAGTCCAATCCGTCCTCAAAGCACCCGTTCTACTCCGGAATTAAGAGACCGTCCCGAGCTGCACAGAAGTGTGAAGATCCAAGGAGGGAGAGGGGCAGGAACACTGGTCACTGGAGCCTCAGGAGCATGTTTAACTCGACCGAGAGAGAGAGAGAGAGAGAGAGAGAGGGTGACGGGAAGAGAAGGATATGGATTATTAAGTGTAACTATTGGTGTATGAAAGTTAATGTCACTGTGCAGTTTGGACTCCGGCAAGACTGGCTATGGCAGCATAACTAAAAGGGAGAACCAGAAGGTAACACAGACATGAGGGATCTCTGGGATAAGAGACGACCCACCACACCACCGTCAACAAACCTGAGTGAACGTGTGAATGTGAGGGACGACAGCATACAAATATACCAGTTCACCAAACACTCTATATCCATGTTCCCTCCAGATCTGTGCCTTTATCTAAGAGAAATCTACTGATAAAAGGCTTGACTAAATAAATAAGTTTTCAACCTCGACTTGAACACTGAGACTGTGTCTGAGTCCCGAACACTGATTGGAAGGCTGTTCCATAACTGTGGGGCTTTATAAGAGAAAGATCTGCCCCCTGCTGTAGTCTTCATTATTTGAGGAACCAACAGATAGCCAGCACCTTTTGATCTAAGTAGGCGTGGAGGATCATACTAGTACAGAAGTTCACTCAGATACTGCGGTGCCAAACCGTTAAGTGCTTTATACGTCAGTAGTAATATTTTATAGTCAATGCGAGATTTGATTGGGAGCCAGTGTAGACTGATTAAAACAGGGGTGATGTGGTCATATTTCCTAGATCTAGTGAGGACCCTTGCTGCTGCATTCTGGACTAACTGAAGCTTATTTATGCACTTACCGCACACCCAGACAGTAAAGCGTTACAGTAGTCTAATCTAGAAGTAACAAAAGCATGAACCAGTTTTTCTGCATCCTGTAACGACATCATATTTCTAATCTTAGCAATATTTCTAAGGTGAAAGAAGGCGATTCTGGTGATATTATTCACGTGAGACTCAAAGGAAAGACTCGGGTCAATAATCACACCAAGGTCTTTGACAGCCGTACATGCTGAAACAGAAACACCATCCAGAGATGCTACGTAATCGGAAAGTTTACTTCTAGCTGCATGTGGTCCTAGTAAAAGTACTTCCGTCTTATCTGAGTTGAGCAGAAGAAAGTTATTAAGCATCCACTGTCTAATGTCCTTTACACACTTCTCAACATTGTTAAGCTGATCTCTCATCTGGCTTTGCTGAAATATACAGCTGTGTGTCATCAGCATAGCAATGGAAGCGAATCCCATGTTTATGAATAATTTCACCAAGAGGCAGCATATATAAAGAGAAAAGCAGTGGGCCTAAGACAGATCCTTGAGGAACACCAAACTTTACCTCATAGAGCGTGGAGAACTCACCATTTACATCCACAAACTGATAGCGATCAGTCAAATAAGACCTGAGCCAAGAGAGAGCTGTTCCTTTATTCCTACAACATTCTCAAGTCTAGCAAGCAGTATAGTGTGATCAATGGTGTCAAAAGCTGCACTAAGGTCGAGCAAAACAAGTAAGGAGACAAAACCCTGATCAGAGGCCAATAACAGGTCATTTACCACCTTAACTAGCGCCGTCTCTGTGCTATGATGAGGCCGAAATCCTGACTGATACATTTCAAAATGTTATTCATAAGCAGATGTGAGCATAACTGCTGTGCTACAACCTTTTCTAAAATTTTGGATATAAAGGGGAGATTTGATATCGGTCTGTAGTTGGACAACTGACATGGGTCAAGGTCAGGTTTCTTAATAAGGGGGTGGATAACTGCCAGTTTGAAGGATTTCGGTACATAACCAGTGCTAATGGAAGAGTTAATTATTTTTAAAACAGGTTTGATTACCTCTGGAGCTATCTGTTTAAAGAAACTAGTAGGCAAGGGATCGAGAATACAGGTTGATGATTTTGATGAGGAGATTAATGAAATTAAGTCACTCTCATGAATAGTAGTGAAGCTTTGTAATTGATTGTCTGCTATAATGACACTGCTGTCTACAGGGTTACTTGTAAAATAATTTGGATTTATATTAACCGCCTGGATTTCTTGCCTGATGTTTTCAATTTTATTATTAAAAAAGTTCATGAAATCATTACTACCTATTGATGGTGTGCATGTTAGCGCAGTGCTTTTATTCCTGTTAATTTTGCTACCGTGCTGAATAAAAATCTAGGATTATGCTTGTTATTTTCTATGAGGGTGGAGAAATATGCTGATCTGGCAGCACTAAGAGATTTTCTATAATTTAGGAGGCTCTCCTTCAATGCTATTTGAAATACTGTTAATTTTGTTTGACGCCATTTACGTTCTAGTTTTCGAGTGTTCTGTTTTAAGGTGCGCGTATGATCATTATACCACTGTGCTAATTTTTCTCCTGATCATTTTGGTCTTAAGGGAGCTACATCATCTAGAGTGTAACGTAACATTGTTTCTAGATGTTCAGTGGCCCAGTCGAGCTCTGCGGGGTCTGACGGAGATCTATCTAATATCGTAATATCGGTTATTATTAATTTTTTAATAAACCGCGCTGCTGTAGCTGACGTGAAAGTACGCTTAACACGGTAACGTGGTGACGTAGAAATGCAATGACTAAGGCAAATTTTAAACGAGATTAGATAATGGTCTGAAATAGCTTCAGACTGTGGAATTATGACTAAGTTTTTTATTTTTAATCCAAATGTTAACAACAAGTCGAGAGTGTGTCCACCACTATGAGTGGGTCCTATAACATTCTGATTAATTCCGACTGAATCTAGAATGGACACAACTGCTGCTCTTAAGGAGTCTTCCTGATTATCAAAATGAATATTAAAGTCTCCAACAATTAATGCTTTGTCTAAAGAAGTAGCTAGATTTGTAATGAAATCTGCAAATTCTATAAGAAAATCAGAGTAGGGCCCTGGGGTCTATAAATAATAATTAGTGGAATTAACTGACTTGACCTGCTTTCAGACACTGAATATTTTATGTTGGTGTAGAGAACTTCAAATGTTTTACATTTGTGTTTAGTCTTTTGTGTGACGTTTAGATTATTATTATAAATAGCTGTGACTCCACCTCCTCTGCCATTTAGACGGGGTTGGTGTATGTAACTATACCCAGGAGGACTCGCCTCATTTAATGCTACATATTCATTCGATTTAATCCACGTTTCTGTCAAACACATTATATTAAACTCCTGGTCGGTAATAATTTCGTTTATAGTAAGTGCTTTTGGCGTGAGAGATCTAATATTCAACAATCCTATTTTTAGATCAGAGGTGCTGGCTGTGCGTTCAGTCCAATTTAATTTAATGTTAATCAGGTTACTTAAACAGACTTTCTGATAATTCCTATATTTTGGTTTTGCTCGGGGACAGACACAGTCTCAATATGGTGGATCCTGAGTGGCGACTCTGTGCAGCTAGCAGACGGTCGGTTTAGCCTGTCTGTCTGCTCCTGGCCTTGGCTCTAGACAGTCACTTGTTAACTAGTGCTGTTCTGAGACTATGACCTATACTACAAGAAATGAGAGCAGCACCTTCCCGGGTGGGATGGACACCGTCCCGCCCTAACAGGCCAGCCTTGCCCTCAAAAATGCTCCAATTATTAATGAAGCCCACATTGTTTTGGAGCACCACTCGGACATCCAGCAGTTCAGCGACCATAACCTGCTGTAGGCTACATCGCCACGTCGCATTGGGATGGGGCCAGAGCATACTACAGCATCGGACATTGCCTTCGCTAATTTACACACCTCTATAATATTACTCTTAGTAACCTCTGACTGTCGGCGTATATCATTAGCTCCTGTGTGAAAAACTATCTTAGAGAACCTGTGCTTTCCTAAGAATCTAAGCTGACCTGCTATGTCCGGCACCCTGGCTCCCGGTATACACATAACCTGTGCTGCTGGTGCCCCTAAAGGTCTAGCTAGTTTCACGTGCCTCAGAATGGAGTCTCCTAAAACCAGAGCTCTTTCAGGTTTCTCAGCGGGTGCTTCACTGAGGAGAGCAAACCTGTTGGACACGCCAAGCGAGAGGAATGGTGCTCCCGTGGGCGAGCCTTAGCGTTAGCTTTGGCTTTGCGAGTATGCCGCCGAGTCGTCACCCATTCGCCCCGCTGCGAGGGCTCTAATGCCGGAGTCGGGGGAATAGTACCTTCACCTAGGGCATCCAGACTTTCCCTGCAGAACTTGGACTGCTCTCACACTCACTACTTCTCTCTAGACTCTGGATGCGCTCCTCTAATGCTAAGATCTTCTCCGTCAAAGAGCAAACTAGCTTACACTTCTCACAGATAAAATTATCGCTAACAACGGAGAAAGACTGACTAAACATGTCACACTTCACACACTGAGTGAACTGGATGTTCGCCATAATAGAGAAATTACGTACCTTAATGTGATTACTGTAGTGTGTGTTTGTAGTTCTGGTGAATGTCCTTCACTCACTGCTTTCAAACCCTCAGACAGGGAAAAAAGCGCTCTTCCGACAGCAAAAATAGTCGAGACGGAGCCAACGGAAAGTGAAGGATGCAGGAAATCAAAACGATATTTTGATATTTTAAAGCGAAAAAAGTGAGAAAAAACGAACTATAAAAAATTTAAAACGCCGATACAAACACAATTCCCGGTGAGCAGTTCAACAACAGTTCAACAACAGGAAACCGGAACTAAATATCTTCTCTTATAAACCCCACAGTTATGGAACAACCTTCCAATCAGTGTTCGGGACTCAGACACAGTCTCAGTGTTCAAGTCGAGGCTGAACACATATTTATTTAGTGGAGTGTTTAGTCAGTTGGTGTTTGTGAGGTAAAGGAGCAGATCTGGAGGGATCATGGATATGGAGTGTTTGGTGAACTGGGATATTTGGATGCTGTCGTCTCCTCACTCTCACACGTTCACTCAGGTTTGTTGATGGTGGTGTGGTGGGTCGTCTCTTATCCCAGAGATCCTCATGTCTGTGTTTCCTTCTGCTTCTCCCTTTTAGTTCTGCTGCTACAGTGAATCTTACCAGAGTCCAAACTGCACAGTGACATTAACTTTCATACAATAAGGAGACTTAATAATCCATATCCTTCTCTTCCTGTCACCCTCTCTCTCTCTCTCTCTCTCTCTCTCTCTCTCTCTCTCTTTCTTTCTCTCTTGGTCGAGTTAAACATGCTCCTGAGGTTCCAGTGATCACTGTGATCACTGTTCCTGCCCCTCCCCTCTCCACTGGAGGCGACTCTGTGCAGGAATTCCGGAGTAAGAACGGGAGCTTTGTGGATGGATTTGGACTACACTGACTCAGGACTACAGTTTGCTTCTGATCATCATCACTGTACCCCGCAACATTGTATATCTGTAATAAATGGACATTCGGTGCAACCCAGATGAGGATGAGGTTCCCTCTCAAGGTTTCTTCCTTCTGCATACAGGGGAGTTTTTCCTTCACCACAGACTTGTTCATCAGGGACAAACGTACTTATAAAGAACATATTCACTTTTTATAACCACATTATCTGTGTAAAGCTGCTTTGAGACAATGTTCATTGTTAAAAGTGCAATACAAATAAAAATTAATTGAATTCATGTCATGTGGTACGCAATACTGCATAGTGTCCAGTGAGGGTGGAAGCTGGCTCTTGATGTGAGCTGTAGCTTGTTCACTGTTGCCTCCACGTTGTTCTGCACCTCAAACTGAGTGTAGAAGTTGTTCTATGCATCAGAATTGTTTGGTGAGCTTCAGTACATTTGTGCACATGGAGCACCTCTGATGCAGTCCTGTAATGATGAAACAAGATGTTTATATGAAAAGCGAAGAGTTTGAGTAGCTGGGAAGGAGACTGGAATGTCTGGAACATTCACACGACTGAGATTACACTCTAATTACACTTTAATTAAATCAAACACACATTGGTCTTCCCCTGGGGTTCAGAACCTCTCATTTGTTTTAGCACAGGTATGAGTGGAAATCTTCTGGGTTCCCTATTGGTCTAGTGGTTAGGATTCGGCGCTCTTACCGCCGCAGCCTGGGTTCAATTCCCGTTCAGGGAACATATCCATTGAAGGTGCACTCTTGGTAAGGGTGCACTCTTAGTGCTGGTCCCAAGCCTGGATAAATAGGAAGGGTTGCGTTAGGAAATGGCATCCAGCGTAAAACGTGCTAAATCGAACATGCGGATCACGAATACAGATGATCCGCTGTGGCGACCCCTAATGGGAAAAGTCGAAAGAAAGTTTAATGAGTGGAAATCTTCTCCGAAACAGAGGAAGATAATATGCAGCACGCACTGCAAACTGACAGGAGCTACAGAAGCATGAGGTGAACTCTGATTGGACACCAAGCAGCCAATGATAGAGCATTGAGTTTAGAGAACTCTTGTAGTGCATCTTCATCCACAATGTGTATCATGTGTCAACTTTGTAAAGTTGTAAAATATGACTGTAGTGAATGAGGAGGAACTTAAACATTGGCAGTATTTTATGAATTAAAGCTTTGATGAAATATAAAGCAGAAGGCAATGAAAAACATAAAATGTTTAAACTGAGGAAATACAAGATCATTTTGAATTTGATGGCTGCAACAGGTCTCAAAACCCTTGGGACATGTTTCCCATTGTGTGCGATCCCCCTTTTTTATGTGAGCTTAGGAGACCATTTACTGGAGTTTTGGGAGAGGAATAAACGCTTTTATTTGGTGACAGGTCTGGTCTGGTACATGCTGTAGTAATAGATTGAGTACATCCATTTCAGCATTGGTGTTTTTCCAGATGTACGATCTGCTCATTCTATAGTCACTAATGCACCTTGTGAAATGTTTACGCTTTAATTGAATCAAACACACAATGGCGCTTTTAACAATGAAAATACACAGAATACACAGAATACACTTTACACAGAATAATTTCTTTGAAGCTTTTGATGAGATATTTAAAGTATTCACAATTTGATTTTGAACATTATTATGAAATTGTTCCACAGTTTGTAGACACAGTCTTTCACAGAGCTCCGCCCATCTTTACTTCTGAGAGACTCTGCCTTTTTATACCCCAATCATTTCACTGACCTGCTGTTAATTAACCTCATTAGTTACACAATGTTTCTCCAACTGTTTCATTTAATAACACATAGTTCTTCCAGACTTTTGTTGCCCATTACAATTTTTTTTAGACGTGTTGCAGCATCAAATTTTCACATAAATAGGGACAGTCTAACAATTATAAGGAACAAACTCATTCAATTCAATTCAATTCAATTCAGGTTTATCTGTATTGCACTTTTAACAATAAACATTGTCTCATTGTCTGATAAAAAATGAAGATGTTCTTTATAAGTGTGAGTTTGTCTCTGATGAACAAGCCATGGGTGACTGTGGTGAAGGAAAAACTCCCTGAGATGCTGAAGGAAGAAACCTTGAGAGGAACCAGACTCAAGAGGGAACCTCATCCTCATCTGGGTGCCACTGAATGTTCATTTATTACAGATAAATGATGTTGAGGTGTAGTGATGGAGATCAGAAGCTAACTGTAGTCCTGAGTCAGTGTAGCAGACTGTAGATATTAACTACACTCCAAATCCATCCTCAAAACCTGACTCCGGTTCTGACTCCGGAATTTCATGGAACCACCCAAGGCAATGATGAGAAACATCTCGAACCTCCAAACAAAGAGAACACTATCCAGAGACAGGATGAAGTGGAAAGATCCACGGAGGGAAGAGGGGCAGAAACAGTGATCACTGGAACCTCAGGAGCATGTTTAACACGACCGAGAGAGAGAGAGAGGGAGAGAGAGAGAGGGTGGTGACAGGAGGAGAGAGGGAGAGAGGAGAGAGAGAGAGAGAGAGAGAGAGAGAGAGAGAGAGAGAGAGAGAGAGAGAGAAGAGGGTGACAGGAAGAGAAGGATATGGATTATTAAGTCTCTATTGTTGTATGAAAGTTAATGTCACTGTGCAGTTTGGACTCTGGTAAGATTCACTCTGGCAGCAGAACTAAAAGGGAGAAGCAGAAGGTAAACACAGACATGAGGATCTCTGGGATGAGGCGACCCACCACACCACCATCAACAAACCTGAGTGAACGTGTGAGAGTGAGAAGAGGACAGCATCCAAATATCCCAGTTCACCAAACACTCCATATCCATGATCCCTCCAGATCTGCTCCTTTACCTCACAAACACCTACTGACTAAATACTCCACTAAATAAATATGTGTTCAGCCTCGACTTGAACACTGAGACTGTGTCTGAGTCCCGAACACTGATTGGAAGGTTGTTCCATAACTGTGGGGTTTATAAGAGAAACATCTGCCTCCTGCTGGAGTCTTCATTATTTGAGGTACCAACAAATAGCCTGCACCTTTTGATCTAAGTAGGCGTGGAGGATCATACTGGTACAGAAGTTCACTCAGATACTGCAGCGTGAGAGCGTTAAGTGCTTTATACGTCAGTAGTAGTATTTTATAATCGGTGTGAGATTCAACGTATACATTTATTACTGCTCTAACTGCTTTAAGTCATTTAATTTCATTGTTGAAAGTGCTCTACTAATGAATTCAATTACATTTTTAAAATTTTTGTTTGTAGAAGTGGTAAAGTAGCTTCATGGTTAAAGGTAAATGTTACTGATTGGGAGTTAAAGTTCTATCTCTCGCAGAACAACCTCCATGATCCGAACCAGTCTGGGTTCAAAGCGGCACATTCCACAGAGACGGCCCTTTTGGCTGTTTCTCAGAAACCACAACCTCCATGATCTGAACCAGTCTGGGTTCAAAGAGGCACATTCACAGAGACGGCCCTTTTGGCTGTTTCTGAGAAACTGCATGCTGCTTGGCCAGCCAAGCTGTCATCTTTACTTATCTTCCTGGACCTTTCTGCAGCATTTGACACAGTCAACCACAAGACTCTTTGGTCAACCCTCAAGAGCTTTGGTATCTGCAGAACAGCATGGGAATGGTTTGCTTCCTACCATCTGCCCCGTGCAGACTCACCCACAACGCTCGGTACTTGGTCCCCTCCTTTTCTCCCTCTATACCCACTCCATTGGTGAAGTCATATCCTCACATGGGTTTTCCTATCACTGCTATGCAGATGACACTCAACTAATCTTTTCTTTCCCTCCATCAGATACCACAGCTTCCGTTCGCATCTCGGCATGCTTGACAGACATATCTTCACAGATGAGTGCTCACCAACTAAAAATCAACCCCAGCAAAACAGAACTGCTGGTCATCCCAGGAGATTCATCTCCAGGTCAAGATCTCCAAATAACTCTTCATGACTCTCTGCTATCCCCTTCAGCCACTGCTCATAACCTTGGGGTAACTATGGACAATGAACTGTCCTTCTTCCCACATGTCGCTAATGTTGCTCGTTCTTGTCGATTTCTTCTCTATAACATCCGAAGGATTCGACCATTTCTGTCCACACAGGCTGCCCAGGTGCTTGTTCAGTCTCTTGTCATTTCAAGACTTGACTACTGCAACTCTCTGCTGGCAGGTCTTCCCCTGAACGCTATTCGTCCACTGCAAATGATCCAAAACGCAGCTGCATGACTTGTGTCCAATCTGCCCAAGTTCTGCCACACCACCCCACTGCTGCTCCTTCACTGGCTTCCAGTGGCTGCACATATCAGATTCATAACACTGATGTTCACCTACAAGGTCAAAAATGGATGTAAATGTAAAGCATTACTAATGCCAGGATGCTACTGTTGGGCCATTGCACAATGTCCTTAACCATCTTAGCTCCAGGGGGCACTGTATCCCTGCAGTATGACCCCAGTTTACTAACAAGCTGGGATATGTGAGGATGGAGTCTAATTTTGGTGTAGTGTATACGTGGGAAGTTAAAGCCTGTTTGTGTCTTTCCTTCAGTAATGTGTGTGCAGTAACAGTAAGGAAAGAACAGTAAAAGTAAGGAGATAAATAAAATGGTTGGATAAAGTGCTGGATCAGCTGCTGTTCATTTCATAATGTGTTCAAGTTTTTATTGTTTATTTAGACCACAATTTAGAATTAAAATGAGTGTTGTTCATGCAGTAATGCACTGATGATTTTCTTACATGAGATGATGTGTTTTTTTCTTGTATTTTAAATACAAACAGAAATCGGCTGTTGGATACCTAGTGCTAATGATGATGCAGTTCCAGCAGGTTGTCTGGTCTCACAGCAGAGATCTGTACAGAATAATGAGGAGATGAACCATGAATCAAATCCAGCTGCTGACTCACAGAACCCTAACTGATCATCCCTGTGTTTTAGATTCATACAGTACAGAAGGAACTGTGCAGGACTCCAGATTCATCTCATCCTGACTCTGTGCTCCTGCTGGAGGAATTCACTTCTGTCTGCTTCTCAAACACCACATCTAATGAGTCTCTCTATCTCTCTCTCTCTCTCTCTCTCTCTCTCTCTCTCTCTCTCTCTCTTCATCTCTCCCTCTCTTTTTATATCAGTGATTACATTATAAAGGAGAAGTCTGTTCTTCTACAGAAGAAAGAGAATGAGGGCTTTGGCTTTGTGCTCAGAGGAGCTAAAGGTGACACACACACACACACACACACACACACACACACACACACAAACACCACTTAATGTAAAATCTGTTTCATCCGTCTCTATGCATCTCCTTTTGTCAGTCGATTTTCTAATCTTTTTCTCTCTGTCTAACTCTCTGTGTCTCTCTCTCTTTACTCTCACCCATCCCCCTCTCTGACTCACTCACTCACTCTCACTCACTCACTCTCTCTCTCTTTTGCTCTCTCTTTGCAGCTCAGACTCCGATTGAGGAGTTCACTCCCACGCCAGCGTTTCCTGCTCTTCAGTATCTGGAGTCAGTGGATGAGGGGGGCGTGGCCTGGAGGGCGGGGCTAAGAATGGGTGACTTCCTCATCGAGGTAGTGTGTGTGTGTGTGTGTGTGTGCGCATCTGTTTTCATACTCTCTTTAACCTTTTCCTCTACAAATATCCCCACCCCTCCAAATATCCCCACCTCTTCAAATAACCCCACCTCTCCAAATAACCCCACCCCTTCGAATAACCCCACCTCTCTAAATAACTCCACCCCCGAAAATAACTCCACCCCACCAAATAACCCCAACCCTTCCAAATAACCCCACCTCTGCAATTAACCCCACACCTCCAAAACCCAAATCATCAAATAACCCCACCCTCCAAATAACCCCACCTCTCCAAATAACCCCACCCTCCAAAAACACACCTCTTCAAATAACTCCACCCTCCAAGTACCCCAACCCTGCAAATAACCCCACCTCTCCAAATAACCCCACCTCCAAATAACCCTGAATCTCCAAATAACCCCACCTCTCCATATAACTCCACCCTCCAAATAACCACACCCTCCAAATAACCCCACCCCACCAAATAACTCCACCTGCAAATAACTCCTACCCTCCAAATAACCCCACCCTTAAAATAACTCCACCTCCAAATAACCCCAAATCTCCAAATAACCCAATCTCTCCAAATAACTTCACCTCCAAATAACCCCACCCATGCAAATAACCTTTACCACTCCAAATAACCTTCCACCCCTGCAAATAACTCCACCCTTAAAATAACCTCACCCATTCAAATAACCTTAAATCTCCAAATAATTCCACCTCTGCAAATAACCCCACCCCTTCAGATAACTCCACCACTCCAAATAACCCCACCCCTGCAAACAACTCTGACTCTCCAAATAACTCCACCTCTCCAAATAACCCCAACCCTTCCAAATAACCCCACTCCTGCAAATAACCCCACCCCTCAATATAACCTGCCACACCTGCAAATAACTCCACCCTCCAAATAACCCCACCTCTCCAAATAACTTTACCCTCCAAATAACTCCACCCCTGCAAATAACTCTGACTCTCCAAATAACCCCACCTCTCCAAATAACTTCAGCCCTCCAAATAACCCCACCCTAAATATAACCTGCCACACCTGCAAATAACTCCACCCTTCCAAATAACCCCACCCTCCAAATAACTCAGAATCTACTAATAACCCCACCTCTCCAAATAACTCCACCCTTCAAAATAACCCCACCTCCAATTAACCCCAAATCTCAAAATAACTCCACCCCTGCAAATAACTCCACCTCCAAATAACCCCACCCTCCAAATAACCCCCAACACACACAGTTATAATGTTTATAACTCAACCCCTTAATGATGCCCCTTTCTCTTTGATGATACCCCACACCTCGTGATGACCCAATCGCTTAGATGATAACCCCACCCCTGATTGTAACCCCACCTCTTATAAAGACCCTTTCTCTTTGATGATAAACCCACCCCTGATTGTAACCCCACCCCCATTATGACCCAATCGCTTTGCTGATAAACCTGCACCTCATTGTAATCCCACCCCTAATGATGACCCTATCTCTTTGATGATCAACCCACTCCTCATTATAACCCCACCCCTAATAATGACCCTATTTCTATTTCTTTCATGATGACCCAATCTCTTTGATGATGACCCCACCACTGATTGTAAACCCACCCCTCATGATGACCCTATCTTTCAGATTAAAAACCCACCCTCTCTCTCTCTGCAGGTGAATGGGCTGAATGTAGTTAAAGTTGGCCACAGGCAGGTGGTTAATATGATTCGGCAAGGAGGCAACAGCTTAATGATGAAGGTAGTCATGGTAACGCGGAATCCAGAGATTGAGGAGGTGCCTAAGAAAAAAGGTCAGGGGTCAAAAGTCTGAGGTCACACTCTAAAACCTGGTTCACTTTAACATGTGATGGCTTTCACTACCGTGATTATAAAACTTTATTTCCTTTTTCAGCTCCACAGCAGCAAACAAAGAGGTTAACTCCACCCGCCATTACGCTGCGCTCCAAGTCCATGACCTCTGAGCTGGAGGAGATGGGTATACACCCACACACACACACACACACACACACACACACACACACACACAGAGGCTGCTGAAATCCTGATTATTATGCTTCTTCAAACTGGTTCTTTTTCTTCTGGTTCTACTGTCTCTAGCAGCTCATTGAACTGTTTGTTATTCATACTGTTATAAAGTGTGTTATAGTGTTATGATGCCACTGTTTTTTCCCTCCTGCCACTCTGATGACTGGATCCTCAGTGGAAAAAGGTGTGTGTGTGTGTGTGTGTGTGTGTCTGCCTGTGTGTGTTACCATTACTATTTAGTACTATTTTGCTTTTGTGTCAGATAGAATTGTGTGTTAATGTTAGTATAGACAACTGGTCTGAGTTAGGGTTAGGGTAACTACTCCATTTTTTCATTTTGTAAAAACAAAACCACTGGAATTTTTTACTGTTTGGATTGTGTTGGTTAGGGTTAAGGTTAGGGTTGTGTTAGTTAGGGTTATGATTGTGTTGGTTAGGTTTAAGGTTAGGGTTGTGTTAGTTAGGTTTATAATTGTGTTGGTTAGTGTTAAGGTTAGTGTTGTGTTAGCTAGGGTTATAATTGTGTTGGTTAGGGTTAAGGTTGGGGTTGTGTTAGTTAGGGTTATAATTGTGTTGGTTAGGGTTAAGGTTAGGGTTGTGTTAGTTAGGGTTATAATTGTGTTGGTTAGGGTTAGGATTGTGTTGGTTGGGGTTATAATCATATAGGTTAGGGTTGGGGTTAAGGTTAGGGTTAGGGTTGTGCTAGTTAGGGTTAAGGTTGTATTAGTAAGGGTTAGGGTTAGGATTGTGTTAGTTAGGGTTAAGGTTGTGTTGGTTAGGGTTAAGGTTGTGTTGGTTAGGACTAGGGTTAGGGTTGTGGTGATTAGGGTTAGGGTTAGAATTGTGTTGATTAGGGTTAGAATTGTGTTGGTTAGGGTGATTAGGGTTAGGGTTGTGTTGGTTAGGGTTAGGGTTGTGGTGATTAGGGTTAGGATTGTGTTGGTTAGAGTTAGGGTGAGGTTAGGATTGTGTTGGTTAGGGTTATGGTTGTGTTGGTTAGGGTTAGGATTGTGTTGGTTGGGGTTAGGGTTAGGTTTATGGTTGTCTTGGTTACAGTTAGGGTTGTGGTGATTAGGGTTAGGATTGTGTTGGTTAGGGTGGTTAGGGCTAGGGTTGTGTTGGTAATGGTTAGAGTTGTGTTGGTTAGGATAAAGGTAAGGATTGTGGTGATTAGGGTTAGGGTTTGTTGGTTAGAGTTAGGGTGAGGTTAGGATTGTGTTGGTTAGGGTGATTAGGGTTAGGCTAAGGGTTGTGTTGGTTAGGATTAGAGTTGTGTTGGTTAGGGTTAAGGTTGTGTTGGTTAGGGTTAGAGTTGTGTTGGTTAGGGTGATTAGGGTTAGGGTTAAGGTTGTGTTAGTTAGGTTATAATTGTGGTTAGGGTTATGTTGGTTAGGGTTAAGGTTGTGTTGGTTAGGGTTATAATTGTGTAGGTTAGGTTTAAGGTTGGGGCTGTGGTGATTAGGGTTAGGATTGTGCTGGTTAGGGTTGGTTGGTTAGGGTTAAGGTTAGGGCTGTTTTGGTTAGGGTTAGGATTGTGCTGGTTAGGGTTATGTTGGTTAGGGTCAGGATTGTGTTGGTTAGGGTTATAATTGTGTTGGTTAGGGTTAAGGTTAGGGTTGTGTTGGTTAGGGTTATAATTGTGTTGGTTAGAGTTGTGTTGGTTAGGGTTAGGATTGTGTAGGTTAGGGTTAGGGTTAGGATTGTGTTGGTTGGGGTTATAATTGTGTTGGTTAGGGTTAAGGTTAGGGCTGTGGTGATTAAGGTTAGGGTTGTGTTGGTTAGGGTTATGGTTGTGTTGGTTAGGGTTAAGGTTGTGGTGATTAGGGTTAAGGTAAGGGCTGTGTTGATTAGGGTTTGGATTGTGTTGGTTAGTGTTAAGGTTGTGGTGATTATGGTTAGGATTGTGCTGGTTAGGGTTATAATTGTGTAGGTTAGGGTTAAGGTTAGGGCTGTGGTAGTTAGGGTTATGATTGTGTTGGTTAGGTTTAAGGTTAGGGTTGTGTTAGTTAGGGTTATAATTGTGTTGGTTAGTGTTAAGGTTAGTGTTGTGTTAGCTAGGGTTATAATTGCGTTAGGGCTAGGGTTGTGTTGGTTAGGGTTAGGATTGTGTTGGTTAGGGTTAAGGTTAGGGCTGTGGTGATTAAGGTTAGGGTTGTGTTTGTTAGGGTTATGGTTGTGTTGGTTAGGGTTAAGGTTGTGGTGATTAGGGTTAAGGTAAGGGCTGTGGTGATTAGGGTTTGGATTGTGTTGGTTAGTGTTAAGGTTGTGGTGATTATGGTTAGGATTGTGCTGGTTAGGGTTATAATTGTGTAGGTTAGGGTTAAGGTTAGGGCTGTGGTGATTAGGGTTAGGATTGTGTTGGTTGGGGTTATAATTGTGGTTAGGGTTAGGATTGTGTTGGTTAGGGTCATATTTGTGTTGGTTAGGGTTAAGGTTAGGGCTGTGGTGATTAAGGTTAGGATTGTGTTGGTTAGGGTTATAATTGTGTGGTTAGGGTTAGGGTTAGGTTGTGTTGGTTAGGATTAGAGTTGTGTTGGTTAGGGTGATTAGGGTTTGGATTGTGTTGGTTAGTGTTAAGGTTGTGGTGATTATGGTTAGGATTGTGTTGGTTAGGTGATTAGGGTTAGGGTTGTGTTGGTTAGGGTTAGGATTGTGTTGGTTGGGGTTAGGGTTAGGTTTATGGTTGTCTTGGTTACAGTTAGGGTTGTGGTGATTAGGGTTAGGATTGTGTTGGTTAGGGTGATTAGGGTTAGGCTAAGGGTTGTGTTGGTAATGGTTAGAGTTGTGTTGGTTAGGTTAGGGTTAAGGTTGTGGTGATTAGGGTTAGGGTTTGTTGGTTAGAGTTAGGGTGAGGTTAGGATTGTGTTGGTTAGGGTGATTAGGGTTAGGTTGTGTTGGTTAGGGTTAAGGTTGTGTTGGTTAGGGTTAGAGTTGTGTTGGTTAGGGTTGGTTGGTTAGGGTTAAGGTTGTGTTGGTTAGGGTTAGGGTTGTGTTGGTTAGGGTTAGGTTGTGTTGGTTAGGGTTATAATTGTGTAGGTTAGGTTTAAGGTTGGGGCTGTGGTGATTAGGGTTAGGATTGTGCTGGTTAGGGTTGGTTGGTTAGGGTTAAGGTTAGGGCTGTTTTGGTTAGGGTTAGGATTGTGCTGGTTAGGGTTATGTTGGTTAGGGTCAGGATTGTGTTGGTTAGGGTTAGAATTGTGTTGATTAGGGTTAAGATTAGGGTTAGGGTTGTGTTAGTTAGGGTTATAATTGTGTTGGTTAGAGTTGTGTTGGTTAGGGTTAGGATTGTGCAGGTTAGGGTTAGGGTTAGGATTGTGTTGGTTAGGGTGATTAGGGTTTGGATTGTGTTGGTTAGGGTTAAGGTTAGGGCTGTGGTGATTAAGGTTAGGGTTGTGTTGGTTAGGGTTAGGTTGTGTTGGTTAGGGTTAGGTTGTGGTGATTAGGGTTAAGGTAAGGGCTGTGTTGATTAGGGTTTGGATTGTGTTGGTTAGTGTTAAGGTTGTGGTGATTATGGTTAGGATTGTGCTGGTTAGGGTTATAATTGTGTAGGTTAGGGTTGGGGTTAAGGTTAGGGCTGTGGTAGTTAGGGTTATGATTGTGTTGGTTAGGTTTAAGGTTAGGGTTGTGTTAGTTAGGGTTATAATTGTGTTGGTTAGTGTTAAGGTTAGTGTTGTGTTAGCTAGGGTTATAATTGCGTTAGGGCTAGGGTTGTGTTGGTTAGGGTTAGGATTGTGTTGGTTAGGTTATAATTGTGTTGGTTAGGGTTAAGGTTAGGGTTGTGTTGGTTAGGGTTATAATTGTGTTGGTTAGGGTTGTGTTGGTTAGGGTTAGGGTTAGGATTGTGTAGGTTAGGGTTAGGGTTAGGATTGTGTTGGTTGGGGTTATAATTGTGTTGGTTAGGGTTAAGGTTAGGGCTGTGGTGATTAAGGTTAGGGTTGTGTTTGTTAGGGTTATGGTTGTAATGGTTAGGGTTAAGGTTGTGGTGATTAGGGTTAGGGTTAAGGTAAGGGCTGTGGTGATTAGGGTTTGGATTGTGTTGGTTAGTGTTAAGGTTGTGGTGATTATGGTTAGGATTGTGCTGGTTAGGGTTATAATTGTGTAGGTTAGGGTTAGGTTAGGGCTGTGGTGATTAGGGTTAGGATTGTGTTGGTTGGGGTTATAATTGTGTGGTTAGGGTTAGGATTGTGTTGGTTAGGGTGATTAGGGTTTGGATTGTGTTGGTTAGGGTTAAGGTTAGGGCTGTGGTGATCAGGGTTAGGGTTGTGTTGGTTAGGGTTATGGTTGTGGTGATTAGGGTTAAGGTTAGGGCTGTGGTGATTAAGGTTAGGGTTGTGTTGGTTAGGGTTAAGGTTGTGGTGATTAGGGTTAAGGTTAGGGCTGTGGTGATTAGGGTTAGGATTGTGTTGGTTGGGGTTATAATTGTGGTTAGGGTTATAATTGTGTTGGTTAGGGTTAAGGTTAGGGCTGTGGTGATCAGGGTTAGGGTTGTGTTGGTTAGGGTTAGGATTGTGTTGGTTAGGGTTAAGGTTAGGGTTGTGTTGGTTAGGGTTAAGGTTGTGGTGATTAGAGTTAAGTTTGTGATGATTAGGGTTAAGGTTAGGGCTGTGGTGATTAGGGTTAAGATTAGGGTTAGGGTTGTGTTGGTAAGGGATAGGGTTCGGGTTAGGGTCATGTTTAGGGTGATTAGGTATAAGGTACTAGTTCTTTTTGTAGAACCATTGGAATTTCTTAAAAAAAGAAGAAAATACACAAAAGAAATTAAAAGAAACTTTACAATAGGTTTTAAATCTGAATAAACATACAGATGGTTTCATTTTGATTAACAGTGTGTGTGAGCACAGTTGGATAAGTACACACTCTCACTAGGGGGCAAGTTTCAGGTGAAACACTAACACCTTCCTTATACACTTTAATGATTCTGGAATTGTATCGATAATAATAATAATCATAATCATAATAATATTCATAATCATATGTAGTGTGTGTATTTCCATGCTATGGTGTTATTTATGTTCTTAGAATTTCAAATATTTTGCTAATGCAAGTCTTCAATATGTGTATGAAGCTTAAAGAAACTTTGTTTTGAAACTTTGATGACTGTAAACGTTTGATTCAGTTAGATTACTAGGATTAAATAAAAGATGTTGTGGAAAAGATGTTTGACTCCACAGTTGTGTAAAACTAGAAGTACAACCACTGAAATAAATCAGAAACAGCATCAGAATTTAGCTAAAAAATGTAAGCAAAGTGTGTAAACACACATGTCTTTAATGTGCAGACATTAAATACAGAACACAAACAAGTTGACCTATTACTCTGTTTAATCAGAAGAAGGTCCGATTGAAATGATTATTGATCATAGACCATTCATTGGGAAATATTTATAGAGATGGAAAAAATCTTTTCAGAAGTCCAGAAGTTAGAGTAAGTGTTAGGGTTAGATCATGCAGCAATGAGCCACATAACATCTGTGTGAGGACTGCTAAAATATAATCTTTTTTTTTTTTTTCATGTTTTTGCAGCTTCTCCATGGAAGAAGAAACTCGGTGAGTGCAGTAACATTTGCTAAATCTATTTAATCAATACAATAGCTGAAGAACTCCGCTTTCTCCAAAGCTAGTACTGTAGTGTTAGTGCAAAAAGACGTCCATGATGTGCTGGAAGGTCACTGGGTCAATAAGAAGGCCAAAAGGCAGAACCTGGTTCTGTTAGAATTCACTGGTTATACAGAAGGTAGAGAAGAGATGATAAAGAGTTTCAAAGCTGTCCAGGTGATCCCCTGGAGGTTTCTCTACAACCTTTTTAAAATCTTTAAGTTTGGACCATGAGCTGATGGAATCTTTTAAAACATTTTACCTCAAATTAGTTTCTCAGAGGGGCAAATGAAAGTCTTAACACACCCTTAGCTTTATGTCCCAGTGCCTTTGCACCTGTAGCATGATTTTCTTTTGGGATGCTGATGACAGGAACCTGTGGACTTGATGCCGCAGAATTCCCTGAAGAGGTTCAGAACTGAGCACTGTAGTGACCTCAACTAAATAACTCTGAATGAAAATGTGTGTGAGAGTGTTTTTATTCTGTTTGTAGATCAGTCAGAAAGTTCTCAGGCTCCTGATAAGAAGAGGAGCGTTTACCAAATGGCCCTTAGTGAGTCCGATTTCTGGTTTTCTCTGAATGTGATATTAATGTGAGAGAGTAATGATAATGGAAAATGTGTTATTGTTGTGTGTTAGATAAGCTGGATGAGATATTAGCTGCTGCTCAGCAGACAATCAGCACGTCAGACTCTCAGGGACATAAAGGACATGGAGGTCATGGAGGGAGGAAGGAACGAACCAAGGGCTTCTATGCTAATGAGGTAACACTATTTACACACTAGTAATGCTTCACCCCTCCAGTTTCTTGGACAAATGAATGCTGTAGCATCCCTGGACTGAACTACCATACATCTTTCAAAATTCCACAGTTCTCCATGTTTAAGACGAGGTGATTATGTAGTGTTTATGCTCCTGAGACTAAAGTCCAGAAGGAGGCATTTGATATTAGCACATGCCTCTTGTTGCTATAGTTACTACCAAATCTTTCTCTCTCTACATTACTATCCCTCTCTTTCTCTCATAATCCCTGTCTCTTCTTTCCTTCTTTTCCTCTGGCTTGTTGTATCCATTTACATTTAATCATTAGTGGGGAAGTTTTTTGGTAATGTCTAAAATGTTCAACAGATGGCAGCACAAAGCTGCATGCACAGTCACAGGAAGCACATCAGGGAAAAACATCACGTGAAGATGACGAGAGAGCAGAAAGACTTTCAACAAGCTCAACCCCAAAAATGTCAAAACCGTTTGTCAACTTGTGCATGATGATTGCACGAGAACAATTCACAACACAGCATATATTACTCGTCCTTCTAATAATGAAGTTCTACTCTCAGGTTTTAGGGTGTCTGTGGAAGGATGTTTGGTGCAAACGACCGGATCTGTGGTGCACAAGTCTGAAAACATTTTGATAACACCTGTATATGTAATCAAACCAAAAGAAATGTAAAAAGTTGATCTTTATTTAATTTTTTTTTTAACCATAAAAGCTCATGCACTTCTTTTTCTTCTTTCGGCTGCTCCTATTAGGGGTCACCACAGAGGATTATCCGTCTCCATACCCCCTGTCCTCTACCTCTGCCTCTTTCACACCAACTACCTGCATTTCTTCCCTCACCACATCCATAAACCTCCTCCTTGGTCTTCCTCTTTTTCTCCTTCCTGGTGGCTCCATCCTCAGCAAACTCCTCAGCATTCTCAGCATCCTCCACCTTGTCTCCAAAATGTTCTACATGCGCTGTCCCTCTAATAATCTCACATTTTATTATGAACAGCAAATGATGAGGATGGCACACAAAATTATCGGTGACTGTACAGACCCTTTGAATGACTATTTTGAGTGGATGCCCCTTGGGCGACGTTTAAGATCAACTAAATGTTCCACAAACTGGTACAAATTTACTTTTGTGCCCGAAGCAATACGGCTATGTAACAAATCCAGTTGAATTAGATGAATTATATTAATGGATTTTAATTATTATTTTTTTTCTTCCTTCTATTTTAAGATATTAACAGTTGTATTTGTGTGTTCTGATAGTGTGAAGCACCACGATAGCTTGAATCAATTGCCCCAAGAGGATAAATAAGGCTCTAAACTAAACTAATTTCTAATCCTTTCCATCCTCGTCACTCCCAATAAACATCTCAACATCTTCAGCTCTGCTACCTCCAGCTCTAATCTATACAACATTTCAGGTCTCACCACAGTCCTATAA
This sequence comes from Silurus meridionalis, assembly GCF_014805685.1. Classification (NCBI taxonomy): domain Eukaryota; kingdom Metazoa; phylum Chordata; class Actinopteri; order Siluriformes; family Siluridae; genus Silurus; species Silurus meridionalis. The sequence continues at coordinate 42,065,807 of NC_060887.1, read as the reverse complement.
ACTTTCCCTTTCCCTCTCACAGATACTCTTCTATCACAAATCACTCCTGCTATCACTCTTCTCCACCCACTCCACCCTGCCTGCACTCTTTTCTTCACTTCTCTAACACACTCTCCATTACTTTGCACTGTTGATCCCAGGTACCTGAACTCCACCACCTTCTCCACCTCTTCTCCCTGCAATCACCCTCCCTCTCATTCACACACATGTACTCTGTCTTACTCCTACTGACTTTCATTCCCCATCTCTCCAGCGTGTACCTCCACCTCTCCAGGATCTTCTCCACCTGCTCACTACTCTCACCACAAATCACAATATCATCCACAAACATCATAGTCCAGGGAGATTCCTGTCTGACCTCGTCCGTCAACCTGTCATTCACCACTGCAAACAGGAAAGGGCTCAGAGCGGATCCTTGATGCAGTTCTACCTTCACCTTGAACCAGTCTGTCATTCCTACTGCACACTTCACTGCTGTCACACTGTCCAGATACATGTCCTTCACCACCCTCACATACTTCTCTGACACACCTGACTTCCTCATACAATACCACAACTCCTCTCTCCACCCTGTCCTTACGCTTTCTCTAAATCCACAAACACACAATGCAACTCCTTCTGACCTTCTCTATACTTCTAAATCAACATTCTCAAGTATTAAAAGACTTGTGGAAGATAAGTAAAGGATTAGAAGAATAATAAAAGACAGAGGCACAAGACTGTGGTGTGAAAAGACCATTAACACTTTGATATTTTAATCAGACATAACATGAAAGCCACTTGCCTAATATAGTGTAAGTCCCTCCCACTGCTAAACCAATCAAATCAGAACCTTTATGTACCTTTATGAGGTGGAGCCTCATCTGGTTGAAATCTGAAAAATTAGTTGGTAAAGTCAACCTCTTGAAATGTTTGTGATGTTTCTCAGTTCCTGAACAGTGTGTTGCAGTGTGGATGTGCAGGGAGTGTTATCCAACTGAAAGAGGACACTGCCAATAGGGAACACATTTACCATTAAAGGGTATAATTCATAAATAGTAGCTAGGTGGTTAAGATTTTGGACTTTGTATCATAAGATCATGTATTCAAACCCCAGCAGCATTAAATGAAATGAGATAATTGTTAGTTGCTCTGGATAAGGACACCTGCCATAAATATAAATGGTAATTGTCAGAGTGTATCTGCAGGTCGTAGGTAGGTGGTGCACGTCAAGTAACTTCCACAGGAACACCAGGACCCAAGATTTCCCTGAATAATACCTTTATGCACACCTTTTTCACATAGTACATCCTGGTGCCATGTTTTTCCCAAGTATGCCACACCCACACACTGGGCTGGTCAACTGATTGATAAGAACAGACCACCTTCATCCCTTGTTCCATGATCATCATCTGTCCATTGTAGGAGCTTTTGGTTGGTAGTCAGGGGCAGCTTGTGGTCGAGCAACAGTTTTGAGAATGGGGTGGAGCCAAAGGAAGCAAGCAGTAAGGATCACACACCTGTAGTGGATTTAATTAATCCGTGTATTCTGTTGCAGTAAGTGAGGAAGAGGATAAAAAGAGGAGTGCATGAATGCATGTTCATGTGTGTTTAGGCTTAAAACAGTGAAAAGTTAAAGTAAATTGCAAAAGCTTGATTACGAGCAAGTAAAGCCAAAACTTTTCTGGGGGAACCTATCACCTGTATCCTCTTTCTTCTCCCCTGAGAAAGTGAGCTATCCACACTGGTGCTGAAACTCAGGAAACAGAGTGTTATTTAGTCATGTCATCCTTTTGTCTTTGGTGAGTGAGCTGGTCAAAGCTTTTGCAGAGCTCCAGCAGAAACAACACCCTTCTTCAGCTTAATGTGGAGCAGGATCTGCACTTCCAGGCAGTGATTCAAGATCAGGATGAAAACCAGAAGGTGTTCTGAAGCATGCTGCACAAAAAACAGAGTTCTCAAGCCACAGCTACGACAGCCACCACCTACATCCTGCTCATCGAGATGGGGCCACAGGATAGTGCTGAGGCTTTTCTCAAGCTGTACTAGCATGGGGCTAGCTGTTGTTGGAACAGGCACCCCACCTGCTGCCCCCAGTGTACCTAGTAACAGACAACTTATTTTCTCTCTTTTGTTCCCTCTCTTCCTCTCCTTCTGCCTTTTCCTTACTCTGCCCTGCCCCACATTTGTTCTTCTGAAACAAGAATTTATCCCTGAGAATGGTTCCCCAGGCTCAAACGCCTCTTTTCCCTTTCCTTCTACCTTTCATGTATTTGTGTTTTCTTCCCCACAGGTAGGTGATCCTGACATCACAGGTGTGGGAGGGAAGCCTGGGCTAGTCTGCTGGCACTGAGGGGAGCCTGGGCACTTCCAGGACCAATGCCCTGTGATGAAGGTGGGGGTGGCGGTTTGGATACCTGACTAATGTTCTTCTTATCAGAAGTCCAACATCTTAACCACTGAGTTACCACCTCCCCTAAATCGAGACAGTGGTTAGAGTGGTTAGTTCAGACCTTAAACATCTGCTAATTCTGGGAATTATTTGGCCAGTGTTTCTGCTTCTATTGAGAGGAATCTGCATGGATGGTTCTTGCATTAATAGTGATGTGGGATGTGCGATGTGATGGCTGGGGAGGTGTTGCCAGGGCTGATGATGTCAGCTCCGCAGCAGGCAGGCCCGGAGAGAGTAACCCACTTCTCCATCTGGGGGATTTCCCTCAGTGATTTCCCATTTCAGCAGACTCGAGACGAAACCCTTCGTAATACTTTCGACAAATTGAGAGTAATCGATGGTCAGTAAAATCAGCTAAATGTTGATGCACTACCCATTTTTAGCGATTATTAAAGATAAGCTTTATTGAGTGATGCAGTACACTCAAAAGAAAGAGGAGACAAACAATGCGTTTGCAAAACCAGAACTGGCTTTATTCAACCATAATCACACTTTTACAATTTACTTTCACTTTTTAGTGTTTTAAGCCTAAACACACATGAACACACTCAGCTTTGCATCTCTCTCTCTCGGCTCTTTTTTTAACCTCTTCCTCACTGATCCTCACTGCTCGCTTCCTTCAGCTCTGCCTTCCATTCATAATCTGGAGCTCAGCCACACACCTGCTGCCACAGTCATGTTCACCAGGTCTTCATCCTTGAAACACTTTTGGTAGGTACTTAATTATGTCATACTGCTATAAACATCTTCTGATGTTAAGACATCTTAATTTGGCACTTTAAGTCGCTACCTTACTTAGAAGACAGCGGCCATATTTAGATTTTTTCCTGTTTCCAACACAAATTTCAGATAGAAAATATTCATTTATTTCCTTTAAACATATCCCACCTCGTGACAGGTGCCACTATGGTGAGATAATAAATGTAATTCAGTGTTGGGCCATGCATTGCACACCTTCAGCGATGTTCTACCTGAACCAATCCACCTCTTAATACCATCATAATGATGCCACAAGTATAGAAACCATCAATATACAGAGAAACGCAGTAGAACAAAGCACTTCATCACAGACAGGAATCGCATACAGTGAGAATGAATGTCATTAATAAAGCAAGAAACCAAATAAACACGTTTCAAAACATCTCTTTTCACTGGAGCCACAACTGCACCTCCTGCATACATCATCTCTAGCAGAAGCATCAATATTAACCTCATTAAATGACAGTTCTCTGACAATGGAAACCTCTGGATTAGGGTTTTCCTGGTGATTTGAAATTAAGACAAAGTGTGTGTTTCTATGCAAATTGTACAGGAAAGAAAACGCAAAAGTCTAAACGGTTCTTGAAAAAGGGTTTTTTTTGTTTTGTTTTTTACTGTTTTGAGGACCTTTCCTCACAATGTCCAGCTTTTAAAAAAAAAAAACCTTCTTCTAAATGTCCTTGTAAGTGCATCTGCGACCAAATCGGTTTCCGTCAGTATTTGTGGAATGAAAAAATAGCTATTAAATCCACATCAATATATTTGAATTTTTTTGCAGTTTGCTGTGCATCTGACTTGTTTGCTTCTGACCATCCAATCAAAGGACTTGAAAATGTCAATGCTTTTGTACACCTGCTAGAAGCCAACTCTTGACTCTAAAGGGCATCAAAGCAGATTTATTTTATGCTGGCAACATTTGATGGTTAAAATATGCTAGAAATAGAAAAGCAAACATTAACATATGATACTAGAAGCAGTGCACCAAAGAGTAAACCAAAGTAAAGAGAATAGACTATTAGGATCAATGTAATACATATTAATGGAAAAATATAAATTAAAATGTACTTTAGTGATTCTGATGGAGTTTAGGTTAGCAGATAAGTCCTTGCTGGCATGTATGGCCATCCAATGAGTACAGTGAAGAATGGATATGGGATAAACAGTTTATTGGCTGATTTTTGAGCAAATCATCAAAAGAATGATAAATGGTACAATTATGAACTAGAACTAGAAATGTGTGTGTGTGTGTGTGTGTGTGTGTGTGTGTGTGTGTGTGTGTGTGTAAATGTATAGTTGATATTTGCACAGAGGTATTAATATATTCATGACTATATATTCTTCTTTGCAAACAGCAAAGTTTTGACCAATCAGGAAGTGTTGGTATGATTTCATCAGGGTCTGGGTATGGTCCTAATTATGCCCAGTTTTCATCAAGCCACACCTCCCAGCATGGGGTGATGCTTCGACAGAAATCTGTTGGTGAGTCAAAAAACCCTTCAGTCATCCATCTTGCCTTTCCTGTGCATTTTAATTTCCTTTACATATTAGTTCATCTTTGATTTTTTATTTTAGGAGTAACCGATGAGGAACGGGGACATCTTCACCCCCCTACTATGAAACTATCTCGTAGTTTATCAGTGCCGGGGCCAGAAGACATCCCACCTCCTCCTGAAACGTCTGCACCAGAACCACCGGTTCCTGTTCAGCGGAGGCCAGAGCTCATGCACAACAATCCCACTCATCATGCCCAGATGCAAATTAGGGCATCTACTCGTCGGGTGAGCACCATTAATGAACACAATGTAGCAGAGCCATTTGTGTTTAAGTTTTATTGCTATGTTCCTTTCTTTCTAATTTTATCTAATTATATCATATATTTCCTCTAAGGTGGACACTGACCACAGTAGGAGGGGAGGAGTTAAAATGGGTGGTTTAAGGCGTGGTTCTAGCAGTGCTGTACCACCATCTGACATGCCAGCAGCAATCGCCAAGACAACTGGCCGACGTGGTGGTAAAGGGCCACTGCTAAAGCAACGTAAAGTGGAGGAAGGAGGAGGGAGATCAGAGAAAAACTCTATTCCAATTCCAACCATAATCGTCAAAGCACCTTCCACAAGCAGTTCAGGACGTAGCAGCCAGAACAGCAGCGTAGAAGCTGAGCCTTCTTCACAGCTTGGGGATGAAGAAGCAGAACATCATAGCATAGTATCAATCCCAGCTCCACCTATTGCCCTGCCTCCAGTTCCACCTACACCCTTCCCTCCAGATGTGGGTGGAACAGCTCAGCGAGAAAGAGAGCGTTTTCGTGATTCCCGCCGCAAGAGCACTTCTTTCTTCTACTCCTCTGAAGAGGATGTCCTTGAGGATCCTGACCTTTCCCAGTCATTTCAGAATGACCCTGCGCCCAGGCTCCGCTCCTCCAAGTCAATTGATGAGGGCTTGTACACTAGCGATGCTGCAAGCATGCCACCTGCCTTTGGACTGCCACAATATGCCTCTCAGCACAACACTACCTTTATTCACCCACTAACTGGGAAAGTTCTGGATCCATCAAGTCCATTAAGCCTAGCATTAGCTGCTCGAGAACGAGCTCTTAAGGATGACCGTCGATCACGTAAGGATGAGAGGCATTTCGGGCGCCAGTTTTCCACTGCTGCTGCTTTTCCTAGCTCTCTTTCATCTAGCCACAATCCACAGCACCATTCCTCTTCCTACATGCACCAAGCACAGACTGGTATCTACCCTAGTGGTAGCAGCCCTACATCAACAAGTAATTTTCCTTTGAGTCGACCCCAGAGTCCAAGAATGTTGCGACTGTCTGGTAGTGGGGTAATGAGTGTAGAAATGGAAGGAAGGGATGTTCAGAAGGTGCAAGTCACTTCTGAAAGAACAAATCAATATCAAACCTATCACAATGAGAGGGAAGGGCAAGGAAAAATGTCTCAACAGCACCATCAACATAGACCCCCTTTAGTACGCATGGATACTGAAGTGAGCAGTAATGCTATCTACCATGCTAATCCTGTCCTAGAAAACACCAAAAAAACAGATACAGGGACAGAAAGGGCTGAAATCAAGGAGGAAGGTCAAGGCGGTGAAACTGGAGGTGGGGTAATGGTTTTGCCTCCACCTGCCCCCTCAGTGGATATAGCCGATGAGTTTGTGTTTGCAGAACCACTTCCACCACCCTTACAGTTTGCAAATGGAGTGGACAGATCAGTACAGGAAACAACAGTGTACAACCACCATCAACAGGAACATCCTCACCAAGAACAACAACATGGTGGTCAAAGTCTACTGCAGCATGATCAGCAGCTTCAGAACACCACTATAGACCCACCAGGACCAACAGAAACATCCCAGTCTCTACCTGAAATTCATACCTCAACCTTTCATCCCTCTGCCATTGTTCATCCATATCTTTTCCCTCCTTCTCCTCTACTTCCACCACCTCAGCTCTGTCCAAAAATCCCTCCTGCCAATCCACCCCAACCTGCCCAAATGCCACAAATCCACCCTCAGCCTCCATTCCCCTCCCCCCATGCTGCTGATTCAGCTGCATCTAGTTTGACATCATATGATAGTGAAGTGGCCAATTTAACTCAATCTGCTATGTCTCCTTCACTTCCATCTCCCCAGATTTTTTCTACAACTTCCACTACTTCTGCCCCACCCACTTCCTCAGACCCTGCATCACTGCACAGGCCCCTCCCACTTTTCTACCCACCACAAGATCGCGGTAGTTCTACTCTTACCTTTGCAACTATGACAACTGCTGCAGCAGCAACAGCAACTGCTGCTGTAGTAACTGTAACTATGACAACCCCTTCAGCAAGTCGACCGGTTGTTGGAGGTGAAAGGATCCAGACAGAATCAAAGGGTTTTGAGTGGCCAGAGGCAGTCGTGGATTCTGGGATTGAGGAACCAGACAGTCACAGCAGCATTGACCATCAGACAGAAAGTGTTAGTGGAGAAAGGAGGCACCAGGAAAGACGAGTGAGCACAGAAATTGGTGGAATAAAAGAAGAAAGAAGAGTGTCTCTGGATTCTTGTCTGTCTAACACACACCATCAGTTTAAAATGCACAATGACACACACACAAAAACTCACACACACAAAAGCAAACCTCCACCACCCACACATGTGAAACCACATCTACATAACACTGCTAAATTACACACTAATGTGGAGACAGTCCGGACAGTGCCATCATTACGGCGACAGACAAGTGCTGCCCCAGGATTTTACCAGCTGGATGAAAAGATGGAGGGAAAAGGAGGAGTGAAGGCACCATCTTTTATGGACAGACGTCTGAATTCCCCTCTTTCCAGTGTAAAGGCCAGTATTATCAGTGAACTCAGCAACAAGTTGCAGCAGATCGGGGGATGGCAGGGTCAAGGGTCACAGCAGATGCAAAGGTCAGAGATTATCCACTAGAGACTGTTATGAAGTTGTCAGTTAAATCATAAACAAAAGTAGTTGAGGGTTTGTATCCATCTGGAGGTTCTTAGATTATCTGATCTTTTTTCTTACAGGTTTTCAGAAGACCTGTCTTCATTAGTCCCTGCAGGCCATGCCCTACTTCTTTCCTCCTCACAACCACTTCAGAGATCTTTGTCACCTTCTTTGGCTCCTGTTACCTTAAATCCTATTAGCTCAAATCCTGTAGCACCAAATTTGACCCCTAATCCCTTAGCAAATACATTGCCTCCTAGTCCTTTAGCCCCCATTCCATTAACCTCAACAATCCCTTCTAACCCCTTAACCACAAATATTGTACCTAACCCGATAGCCCCTAGCCTTACCGCTAATGCTGTACCTTCTTCACCTCTGACTCCTGCATTAACGCCTACTTTGACCCCTCAGGCCCCTCCTTATTCAAGCTGGACCACATCCCCATCTCCCCTATCTTTCTCTCACTGTCCTCTTTCTCCTCCTGTCTGCCCCATGCCCCTCTTTCTCCACTGTCTCTTGCACACCCTCCATTGTCCCCTCCATCATATAACCACCCCCCCATCTCTCCTATATCCCTCTCTCATGCCCCTCTTTCACCTTCCTCTGTGTCCTATTCCCCATACCCGACTTCACCAAAGCATCGTGCTAAATATCGTACTAAAGGTCTAGATTTCTTTTCTGCTTTAGAATCAAGGCGCTCTGAAGCTCATATTCAGCACCGCCGTGCTCCAAGTCCTCTTATTTCCTGTTCAGAACGACCACAACCTGGGCCACCACGTCCTTCCTCTCTTCCTGTTTTTCCTTCTGCTTCTCTTTATGGATCCCCCTTTGATCTGCAGGTCCCTCTTACTCCCCCATTATCTTCCCATCATTTGGCCGAGCATTTCTTCCCTCCAACTGCTCCACTAATGCCCCCTTCCTCCCCAGCACCTACTTCAAACCCTTTGCTAGCCTCACATTCTCTCTCCCCTACACATTTCCTATCTGGTGGCTCCTCCCCTTCTAGTGTGAGCTACCTACCACCTCTAACACTTCCTCCACCTAATCGGCCTTTTGCATCCAAGCCCCTCCCATACTGGACCAAATATGATGTTGCTGATTGGCTAACCTACCTAAACCTTGGGGAGCATAGAGAGCGCTTCCTAGACAATGAGATTGATGGCTCACACCTGCCATCACTCACCAAGGAGGACTTCCTTGATCTTGGAGTGAGCCGCGTCGGACATCGCATGAACATTGAGCGAGCGCTGAAGAGGCTTACTGACAGGTGAGAAATAAAAGATAGATTTTTACCATGAGAGCAAATGGTAAAAAAAGTTAATCAGAAATCAAAATATTTTTTGGACAGTCGATGATTAGACTTAGGATAAAATCCAACATAAAAAGAGCAATCTGGTCACATTTTATTACTTATTTGTAAAGCAGATTCATTTCTATGAAAACAAAAAGAGGATGAAATGCAGCATCTTTTACAGCATAGATTTTCTGCTACAACATTACAGTGAACAGTGTGTTTGAGAGAAAGCTTGAGGACAGCTGACCTGAGTGCACAGAGCAATGGCAGCAATGCTGCATAGATTTTGCATTCACACAAAGCTATTAATTCAATTCAGTTTAATTCATATTTATTTGTATTGCGGTTTTAACAATGAACATTGTCTCAATGCAGTTTTACACAGAAGATGTGGTGATAAAATGAATAAGATGTTCTTTATAAGTGTAAGTTTGTCACTGATTAACAAGCCGATGGCGACTGTGGTGAAGGAAAAACTCTCTAAGATAACATTATTAAGAAACCTTGAGAGGAACCAGACTCAAGAGGGAACCTCATCCTCATCTGGAACCTCAGGAGCATGTTTAACTCGAAAGAGAGAGAGAGAGAGAGAGAGAGAGAGAGAGAGGGAGAAAGAGAGAGAGAGAAGAGGTGACAGGAAGAGAAGGATATGGATAATTAAGTCTCTATTGTTGTATTAAAGTTAATGTCACTGTGCAGTTTGGACTCTGGTGAGATTCACTCTGGCAGCAGAACTAAAAGGGAGAAGCAGAAGGTAACACAGACATGATGGATCTCTGGGATAAGAGACGACCCACCACACCACCATCAACAAACCTGAGTGAACGTGTGAGAGTGAGGAGACGACAGCATCCAAATATCCCAGTTCACCAAACACTCTATATCCATGATATTGCTCCAGATCTGCTCCTTTACCTCACAAACACCTACTGACTAAAGACTCCGCTAAATAAATATGTGTTTAGCCTCGACTTGAACACTGAGACTGTGTCTGAGTCCCGAACACTAATTGGAAGGCTGTTCCATAACTGTGGGGTTTATAAGAGAAAGATCTGCAACAATGAGCAAATTTATAAATGAGCAAGGAACAAAGAAAGTTTCTGTGAGACATGCACTTCAGGTCTACACTTTCCTTCTGAGTTGAGGTCGAGTTTGCAGTCACATTGCAGTCACTCACTGATGCTGCTCTGCGTGCCCTCCATACTCATACTCAATCTAAAATTATCTATGCATCTTTAATAATTGTGATGATGCAACCTTTTCTCTCCTTTCAGACTGTCATCTCCATTTTCTGTCTCCACTGTTTCCTCAGAGGGACCGAATGACCGCCTGCGAGATGAAGGAACTCAGAGTTGAAAGGTTTACATTACAAAGAAAACAGGGCTCTCATACTCACTTATCTCCGCAGATGAACATAAAAACTCTCTGACTCGAACCGCCAAACATCCATTTATTATCTTAAAATCTGTGCTAAGCTACTCCAGTGTGTCTATCTAAAAGTGATCCACCTGAGAGACTCAACACCTGGGAGCGTCTTCAGCTTCAGCAGTGGACGCTCCAAGTCTGCTTCCTTCGTTTCTAAAATCCTGGTGTGATTTTTATTTACTCACAGCGATGGCAGCATTTCTCTGTTGCTATGGTAATGTAAAGTTTACTGTAGAAATACAATGCAATGATCTTTATTGTTGTAAACGTGTGTACAGATATCGCTCATGCCATACACATCGTTACTTGTGGTCTGATGCTGCTGATGAGGACGAGGAAGATGATGATGAGAATGATAAAGAGGATCAGGATGATAATTGTGGTGGTTATGATGATGAACATTAGCTTTACAGTTTTTATTTTTATTTACAATAACAAATATCATTAAAAGGTAATAAGAATAAGCATTTAAGAGTTAAGTATAGAAGTCATTTTCACACCGTAAGCATAATTGGTCTTCCAGATCACAGAACACATGTCCCTTGGAGTTTAGGTTGTCTTCATTTGCTCTCTGTACAACATGCTGATGTAAAGTGTGTGGGAGGTTAGTGCAAAGATGATAAGATCACTTCATGTTATTTAAAAGGAAAAAGACAATATTTTAGGACAAAGTAAAAATCTATAAATAATATTAAGCACTTGGATTTAAAATTAAATGATAAATATAAGACAGATATTTATGCAGAGCTCTATAGATTTATCAGGTATTTCTGTTGCTATGTCAGGATGATGTTTATGATGGTGATGATCTGAAAATGATGATTTAGATGTTTGAATAAATGAGTATTATACTCTATATTTCTGGTTTTCTTCTTCTTTCAATATGTTCTTCTTTCAGTTCACATCAACCTCCACTCACAAAGTCCAGCTCATCCGAAGGCAAATGTTCATGTGGGGGAATGGGGTGATTAGTCAGTGTAGGTGTTGGGAAGGGGGTAAATAGTTTAGGTAGGTTTTGGGAAGAGGGGCAATTTGTAGATGTGTGGTGGGAAGGGGGTGATTAGTCAGTGTAGGTGTTGGGAAGGGGGTAATTATTATGTATGATTAATTAACAAGCTACAGTTTTTCCAGAATGCAGCAGGCAGAGTTCTCACAAGGTGGAGAAAATATCACCACATAACCCCAATCTTCTCATCCCTACACTGTCTTCCTGTTAAGTTTCAAACCCACTACAAACTACTGCTACTTATCTACAAAACACTAAATGGTTTATCTCCACGTATCTCTCCAGTCTTCTAACACGCTACAATCTGTCACGCTCCCTGAGATCTCAAAAGTCCGGACTTCTAGTAGTTCCTAGAATAGCAAAGTCCACTAAAGGTGGTAGAACATTCTCACATTTAGCTCCTAAACTCTGGAATAGTCTTCCTGACAGTGTTCAGGGCTCAGACACACTCTCCCAGTTTAAATGCAGATTAAAGATGTATCTCTTTAGCGAGTTCTACACATAACACACATCACATCATAATCTTGTGCTCCAGAACATCTGATCACATGCACATTTTTCAATTCAATTCATGTTTATTTGTATTGAGCTTTTAACAATAAGCATTGTCTCAAAGCAGCTTTACATAGATAATGTGGTGATTAAAAGTGAATTTGTCAACCTGTGCTGTTAATATCATGAACATTTTGCTCCAGCTCCAGTCACGTCCCACCTCATAAAGATTGTGGACCTTTAAAGAACTAGATGCTGACCCCGCAAACATCCCGAACCATCTAGAGCAGGGGTCACCAACGTGATGCCCGCAGGCACCAGGTAGCCCGCAAGAACCACTTGAGTAGCCCGCGGGCCTTTTCTAAAAAAGTTTTCTACTTTGTTAAATCATTGTTGATACTTATTATGAGTAACATGATCAGTGTCTCCACATAGATGAATATCATTAATTATTAATAACAAGATATAATAAAAGGTAAATTGAGCAAATTTGTTATTTCAGATCAAACTGAAAAAACTGTGTGTATTAAACTGGTAGCCCTTCACATTAATGGTACCCAAAAAGTAGTTCTCAGTTTTGAAAAGGTTGGTGACCCCTGATCTAGAGACGTACCAATGCCAAATAGATCCCACTTCATGTGGAGTTTGGACACTGGACCTCCTGGAGTGTTTAAAGCTCTGGCATGGAGAAGCTGGTGTTGGATCTGTGATGATCTCAGATGTTGAGCTATTTTATGAGTTGCTCAGTAGCTCCTGGTTCCATAACCTCAAACTGACAGTAAAAGACTGTAAAAAGAACATCACTCATAATCACACACTCCAGTGCTCATGTTAGTTCTCACTCTCCAGTGTTCTGTAGTGTTTAAAGACTATAATCACACTCTTGATGTCACCCAAATGAGGATGAAGTTCTGCTTTTGAGTCTGGTTCCTCTCAAGGTTTCTTCCTCATGACATCTAAGGGAGTTTTTCCTTCACCACAGTCTCCATGGTGCTCATCAGTGATAAACACACATCATTCACTTTCACTGTTAAATTCTGTAAAGCTGCTTTGAGACAATGTCTGTTGTGAAAAGTGCAATAGAAATAAACTTGACTTGACTTGACTTGATTAGTCCATGTGTGTGTTCGGAAGGGGGTGATTAGTCAGTGCATGTGTTGGGAAGGGAGTGATTAGTCAGTGCAGGTGTTGGGAAGGGGTGATTAGTCAGTGCAGGTGTTGGGAAGTGGGTGATTAGTCAGTGTAGGTGCTGGGAAGGGGGTGATCAGTGAAAGTTTGTGTTGGGAAGGGGGTTGATCATTCCATGTATGTGTTGGGATAGGAGTGATTAGTCGGTGTAGGAGTTTGGAAGAGGGCAATAAGTCAAGTCAAGTTTATTTCTATAGTACTTTCACAGAGGACATTGTCTCAAAGCAGCTTTGCAGAATTTAAGAATGAAGGTGAACTTCTTCTTCTTTCGGCTGCTCCCATTAGGGGTCGCCACAGCGGATCATCCGTCTCCATACCACCCTGTCCTCTACATCTGCCTCTTTCACACCAACTACCTGCATGTCTTCCCTCACCACATCCATGAACCTCCACCTTGGGCTTCCTCTTTTCCTCCTACCTGGTGGCTCCATCCTCAGCATTCTTCTACCAATATAATTTATTTTAGCGTTTATATTAAGGGGCGCATGCGAACGCAGCGACCGGCAGCAGTGGGTAGCATGTTCATTTTGTTTGTAGTTTTTCTCTTTTTTTTTTTTTTTTTTTTTCCGGTTAAGTAGTTTGTTTTAGTTTTAGTTTGTTTTTTGTACTGATCAAACATCTACATCTTTGATATCAAACATCCACTCTGGGCTGTTAAGGCACGTCAAAACTCAGTGACATGGATCCAACTTTGTTCCTGTTTTTGGCGTCCGTATGGCACCTGGGATCACTCTGGCCGATTCAATACTCCAAAGACTATCTGCTAACATTTGAAAAATCTGTGATCAGCGGACCACCAGTGGACTTGATCATACCTGATCTGGAGAAATTAGCCAGTCTCGGGAAAGGCGATCATTTCAGAACTCCAGAACGGAGGCCAAGGAGGCGAGGAAGAAGAGGCGGGGTGCGGGAGCGTATGAGACGGCAACATCCGTCTCGCATTCCCCTGCCTTCAATTATCCTGTCCAACGCCCATTCTCTCCGTAATAAAACTGACGAACTCCAGGCTCTTGTTCGCCATCAGCACGCATTTAAAGACGCCTGTATTCTGGCCTTTTCAGAGACCTGGCTCGGGGAAAGGGACGCTGACGGTGATTTAGTTATAGACGGGTTTGGGATCCCGTTTCGCACCTACAGAACGTCCACGACTACCGGGAAATCATGCAGAGGTGGAGTATGCGCGTACATAAATGAACGCTGGTGTAAAAATGTTATAGTGAGAGAGAGACTTTGCACCAAGGACATGGAGCTGCTTTCTTTGTCCATGCGCCCTATGTATTTGCCACGAGAATTCCCACAGATTTTCGTTACTGTCGTTTACGTTCATCCAAAGGCGAATGAAGAAAACGCCTCAGAGCTCATCTTTCAGTCTGTGCATAAACTTCAGTCTTTATCTCCTGATGCTCCTAACCTGGTTTTAGGTGATTTTAATCATTGCTCATTGGACAAATCTCTCAGGAGCTTTTATCAGTACGTTTCCTGCCCCACTAGGAAAAACAGGATTTTGGACAAGTGTTATGGGTCCATCAAAAATGCATATAAATCAATTTCATTCCCCCCTCTTGGCTCAGCTGACCATAACTGTGTGTACTTGGTTCCATCCTATCGGACATGTCTTCAGAGGGGGAAGGTGACAACTAGAAACATCAAAGTGTGGTCGGAAGAGGCCACCCTCACCCTCCAGGGCTGTCTGGAGAGCACAGACTGGGAGGTGTTCACTGAATCCTCTAGAGACATTCACGAACTCACTGATGTGGTCAGTTCATGGGTAACTTACTGTGAGGACATTGTTGTTCCTGTAAAGACTGTCAGAACCTACCCAAATAGTAAACCTTGGGCAAGTAGACAACTTAAAGTCCTACTAAATAAAAAGAAACAGGCTTTTAAACAGGGAGATTCTACTGAGCTAATGTCTGTTCATAAGGAAATTAAAAGGGAAATCAGGAGAGCTAAATTATCTTATAAAAGAAAATTAGAAGACATGCTTAGCAACAATAATATGGGTTCAGCATGGGATAGTATCAGGTCTATGGTCGGTTTGACTGACAATGTAAAGAAAAGGGTCTCATTAGATGGGTTCACCTCTGATCTGGTCCTGGCACAAGAGCTAAACAAATTTTACTCCAGATTCGATGTGCATTTTTTCAATAATGAAATAATGACGCTGAGAAATACATCACTGGAATCAAAACAATGTTTTTCCCCTTTTTTTGATGAATATTCTGTTGTTAAAACTTTTAAACACTGTAAAATAAGAACAAGTGCTGGTCCAGATAATATCAGTAGTCGATTACTCTCCAACTGTGCTGTACAATTAGGCCCGATTTTTAATTATATTTTTAATTTATCCTTGTCTCAACAGAAGGTGCCTAATCTGTGGAAACAGTCTACTATAGTCCCTGTTGGTAAATCTAAACATCCCAAATCATTAAATGACTTTAGGCCCATAGCCCTGACTTAATTAGTGATGAAGTCACTGAAAAAAACTGATCAAAGCTGAACTGCTGAAAACTACTGAACACCGAATGGATCCCCTGCAGTTCGCGTACAGGACCAAGAGAGGTGTTCAGGATGCCACCATAACTCTGTTGAATTACATCTGTAAGCACCTTGACAGTCCAAACAACCATGTCAGATTGATGTTTGTTGATTTTTCATCTGCCTTCAACACTATTCAGCCTCATCTACTAATTCAGAGACTAAGGGATAACTTTGGTCTAGAAAGTAGTATTGTTGGCTGGATCTTGGACTTTCTTACAGGCAGAACGCAAAGAGTCAGAGTAAATGGCAAATTTTCTGATCTATCTGTAACATCTACTGGTTCACCACAAGGGTGCGTTCTTTCTCCTTTGCTGTACATATTGTACACAAATGACTGTTGTAGTAGTTTTGAAAACCGTCATATATTGAAGTTTGCGGATGACACAGTCATAGTGAGCCTGTTGAATAGCACTGAAACTTCGCATGGTCCTGTGATTGATTACTTTTTAAAATGGTGTCAGGAATCTTTTTTAACCTTAAACGTTTTAAAGACAAAAGATATGTGCATTGATTTTAGACGTGCTCAGCCTTCCCCTGACACTATAGTGATTGATGGTCAGACAGTCGAATCGGTAGAGTCTTATAAGTACTTAGGCACTTTCCTCGATAACAAGCTGACATTTAAGAAAAATACTGACTCGATCTATAAGAAAAGCCAGCAGCGTTTTTTTTGTCTTAGAAAACTATCTAAATTCCAGGTTGACTCTACTTTGATGATTTTGTTTTATCGTTCTTTTATTGAGTCTATTATTACGTTCTCCTTTGTTTGTTGGTTTCAATCCTTGAGGGTAAAAGAGAGGAACTTACTGAACAAGGTTGTTAGCGTCAGTAGTAAAATTATAGGGCTTCCACAAGAAACTTTACAGGATCTCTCGAAAACAGCTGTTTAAGAAAGCAAACTCTATCTTGACTGACTTCTCTCATCCTTTATATCTACAGTTTCAGTTTTTACCATCAGGTTCATTGCTCAGACTCCCATTTGCCAAAACAAACAGATTTAAACACTCCTTTGTTCCGTCTGCTGTCTCTCTTCTAAATGCTAGGAGGGTAAGGTAGCTTACACATTATTTTTTATTTGATCAGAATGTGCATTATATCTATTTTATTTTTTATTGTACTATGTGTATTTGTGTTTGTAAGTTTGTGTGCTCCTATGCTGTAAAACTAATTGCCCCATTGGGGGACAAATAAAGGTATTGAACTTGAACTTCATGTCCCTCCTCTGCGCATGTCCAAACCATCTCAGTCTCGCCTCCCTCACCTTGTCACCAAAACATCCTACATGTGCTGTCCCTCTAATAAACTCATTTCTAATCTTGTCCAACCTCGTCACTCCCAACGAAAACCTTAACATCTTCAGCTCTGCTACCTCCAGCTCCACCTCCTGTCTTTTACTCAATGCCACTGTCTCTAATCCATACAACATCGCAGGTCTCACCACAGTCCTATAAACTTTCCCTTTCATTCTTGCAGATACTCTTCTATCACAAATCACTCCTGTCACTCTTCTCCACCCACTCCACCCTGCCTGCACTCTTTTCTTTACTTCTAACACACTCTTCATTACTTTGCACTGTTGACCCCAGGTACCTGAACCTCCACCTTCTCCACCTTTTCTCCCTGCAACCGCATCACCCACTGCCCCTCATTCACACACATGTACTCTGTCTTACTCCTACTGACTTTCATTCCCCTTCTCTCCAGCGCATATCTCCACCTCTCCAGGCTCTTCTCAACCTGCTCTCTACTCTCACCACAAATCACAATATCATCTGCAAACATCATAGTCCAGGGAGACTCCTGTCTGACCTCGTCCGTCAACCTGTCCATCACCACTGCAAACAGGAAAGGGCTCAGGGCCAATCCTTGATGCAGTCCAACCTTCACCCTGAACCAGTCTGTCGTGCCTACTGCACACTTCACTGCCATCACACTGTCCTCATACATGTCCTGCACCACCCTCACATACTTCTCTGACACACCTGACTTCCTCATACAATACCACAACTCCTCTCTTGGCACTCTGTCGACGCTTTCTAAATCCACAAATACACAATGCAATTCCTTCTGTCCTTCTCTATACTTCTCCATCAACATCCTCAAAGCAAATAAGGCATCTGTGGTGCTCTTCCTCGGCATGAAACCATACTGTTGCTCACAGATGGTCACCTCTTCTCTCAGCCTGGCTTCCACTACTCTTTCCCATAACTTCATGGTGTGACTGATCAACTTAATTCCCCTGTAGTTACTGCAGGTCTGCACATCTCCTTATGCTTAAAGATCGGTACCAGCACACTCCTTCTCCATTCCTCAGGCATCCTCTCCCCTTCCAGAATCCTGTTAAACAATCTGGTTAAAAACTCCACTGCCATCTCTCCTAAACATCTCCACGCTTCTACCGGTATGTCATCTGGTCCAACCGACTTTCCATTCTTCATCCTCTTAATCGCTGCTCTCACTTCCTCCTTACTAATCCTATCTACATCCTGCTTCACCAACTCCACATCCTCCAACCTTCTCTCTCTGTGATTTTCCTCATTCATCAGCTGCTCAAAATACTCCCTCCACCTTCTCAACACACTCTCCTCACTAGTCAACACATTTCCTCTCCATCCTTTATTGCTCTAACTTGCAGTACATCCTTCCCAGCTCGGTCCCTCTGCCTGGCCAATCGGTATAAATCCTTTTCTCCTTCCTTAGTGTCCAACCTCTTATACAGCTCCTCATATGCCTTTTCCTTGGCTTTCGCCACATCCCTTTTTACCTGCTTCCGCATCTCCTTGTACTCCTTCCTACTTTTCTCATCACTCTGTCGATCCCACTTCTGTTTTGCCAACCTCTTTCTCCTAATGCTCTCCTGCACTTCCTCATTCCACCACCACGTCTCCTTGTCTTGAGTTCTATTTCCAGATGTCACACCAAGTACTTTTCTAGCTGCCTCCCTCATAACTCCTGCAGTAGTTGCCCAATTATCCAGCACCTCTTCACCACCAACAAGCCCCTGTCTGACCTCTTCCCTGAACCTCACACTACACTCTTCCTCCTTCAGTTTCCACCATCTTATTCTTCTTTCAATCCTTACTCTCCTCTTCTTCTTCGCCTCCAAAACCATCCTACAGACCACCATCCGATGCTGTCTAGCTACACTGTCCCCTGCCAACACCTTACAGTCTCCAATCTCCTTCAGGTTGCATCTCCTGCATAGCACATAGTCCACCTGTGTGCACCTTCCTCCACTCTTATCGTCACCCTATGATCCTCCTTCTTCTTAAAATACGTGTTCACCACTGCCATTTCCATCCTTTTAGCAAAATCTACCACCATCTGCCCTTCCACATTCCTCTCCTTAAAACCATACCTACCCATCACCTCCTCATCACCTCTGTTCCCTTCACCTACATGCCCATTAAAGTCTGCCCCAATCACCAATCGTTCTTTCCTAGGTACACCATCTACCACTTCATCTAATTCACTCCAGAATCTTTCCTTCTCCTCCATCTCACAGCCAACTTGTGGAGCATAGGCACTGATGACATTTATCATCATCCTTCAACTTCCACCTTCACGATCATCACCCTATCAGAAACTCTCTTCACCTCCACTACACCCTTATTGTACTCTTCCTTCAGAATCACCCCTACACCATTTCTCTTTCCATCCACACCATAATACAACAGTTTAAACCCACCTCCAATGTTCCTGGCCTTACTCCCTTTCCACTTGGTCTCCTGAACACACAACATATCTACCTTTCTCCTCTCCATCATTTCAGCTACCTCTCTCCCTTTACCCGTCATAGTACCAACATTTAAAGTACCAACCCGAACCTCTACTCTCCTACACTGCTCCTTTTCCTGCCATCTCTGTAGACGTCTTCCTCCTCTCCTTCTCCTCCATCGGCCAACAGTAGCCCAATTTCCACCGGTACCCTGTCGGCTAACGATACCTGTGGCGGTCGTTGTTAACCCGGGCCTCGACTGATCCGGTATGAAATTCTCATTTGTGATCCGCATATTTGATTCTGCACATGTTTTACGCTGGATGCCCTTCCTAACGCAACCCTCCCCATGTACCCGGGCTTGGGACCGGCACTAAGAGTGCACTGGCTTGTGCCCCCCTAATGGCTGGGTTAAGAATGAAGGTGAACAAGGTGTATTTATCTCTGATGAGCACCATGGTGACTGTGGCAAGAAAAAAATTCCCTTAGATGTTATGAGGAAGAAACCTTGAGACGAACTAGACTCAAAAGCAGAACCTCATCCTCATTTGGGTGAAATAAAGAGTGTGATTATAGTATTTAAACACTACAGAACACTGGAGAGTGAGAACTAACATGAGCACTGAAGTGTGTAATTGAGTGATGTTCTTTTTACAGTCTTACACAGTCCATTTGAGGTTATGAAACCAGGAGCTACTGAGCAACTCATAAAATAGCTCAACATTTGCAATCACCACAGATCCAAAACCAGCTTCTCCATTCCAGAGCCTTTAAACACTCAAAGTGGTCCAGTGTCCAAACTCCACATGAAGTGGGATCCAAATTGCACTGGTACGTCTCTAAAAGGTTTGGGATGTTTGTGGGCATCTAGTTCTTTAAAGGTCCACAATCTTCATGAGGTGGGACGTGACTGGAGCTGGAGCAACCTCAGGAAGCCTCAGGATGGGGAGAGAAAGAGAAGCAGTGGAGAGGAATTAGCGTAGCTGCTGTTCATGATATTAACAGCACAAGTTGATAATGTGCATGTGATCAGATGTTCTGGAGCACAAGATTATGATGTGATGTGTGTTATGTGTAGAACTCGCTAAAAAGATACATCTTTAATCTGCACTTAAACTGGGAGAATGTGTCTGAGCCCCGAACACTGTCAGGAAGACTGTTTCAGAGTTTAGGAGCTAAATGTGAGAATGTTCTACCACCTTTAGTGGACTTTGCTATTCTAGGAACTACTAGAAGCCCAGAGTTTTGAGATCTCAGGGAACGTGACAGATTGTAGCGTGTTAGAAGACTGGAGAGATACATGGAGATAAACCATTTAGTGTTTTATAAGTAAGTAGCAGTATGTAGTGGATTTGTAACTTAACAGGAAGTCAGTGTAGGGATGAGAAGATTGGGGTCATATGGTGATATTTTCTCGACCTTGTGAGAACTCTGGCTGCTGCATTCTGGACAAACTGTAGCTTGTTTATTAATTATGCAGGACATCCACCTAGTAATGCATTACAGTAGTCCAGTCTGGAGGTCATGAACGCATGGACGAGCTTCTCTGCATCAGATATAGACAACATGTTTCTTAGCTCAGCAATATTTCTAAGGTGGAAGAAGCCTGTTTTTGTAATATGGTTGATGTCAGCCCGCTTGAGCACTTCCGGCATTGCCACCTCCACCACCAGGGAACCGGCCCCTTGCAACCTGCTACGTGGAAAGGGTGTCCATCTTGCAAACACAGATAAGGACGCCAGAAACCTTCAATCTGTGCCAGATTGTCTTCAGGGCTTAAATGGGGTTCATTAGTTTGTTTGGGTGTTAGAAAGGGGTTTGATTGGTTTATGCAGATGTTGGGAAGGGGGTTGATTCACCCATGTGGGTTGATTAGTCTATGTGGGTGTTTTAAAGGGGGTTGATTAGGCCATGGTCGTGTTGGGAAGGGGGTGATGAGTTTATGTAGGTGTTGGAGACTAAGCACTCAAACCATCTGAAACAAACAAAATCTGATCTGATCTTAAACTGATCTTAAACCTTCACTTATACCCTGCAGAAAAGATTTGACATTATTTTAAGTTTTTATGATTACCCACAGACACACACACACACACACACACACTGCTCTTGCAATACTAACTGGTAAACGATGTAATTGGTATGTTTGATCATGTTTTAAAGGAGCTAAATTAGGATATGTGTGTGTGTGTGTGTGTGTGTGTGTGTGTCAGATAGAGAGAGACAGTTATGTATATGGTGATGTCTGAGATGTCTACTGTATAGCAGGTGTGTGTGTGTGTGTGTGTGTGTGTGTGTGTGTGTGTGTGTTGACCTTTCATGTGCTATTTATTTTGGGATGCCTCTGCTGGATAGTGGAATGTTTGGGAGGGGATTCTATTCCTGCTGCCAGATTCCAGCCAACACACACACACATACACACACACACACACTGCTCTTCGTCCTTTAACTCACACACTTTCTTTAGGCTTTAGGTGTTTGCAGCTTGACGCATGGCAGGGGAGCACGATGAAACCAACAAACTCAGCTTCTGGATGGTGAGATAACTGTTATTTTCTCTCTCTCGCTCGCGCTCTCTCTCCCTTTCTCTGACTATTACTCTGTCTTTCTCTAAGTTCTCTCCCCTCTCTCTCTCTCTCTCTCTCTCTCTCTGTAATGTTTTCTAGAGTAACCGCTGATGTTGTATATGGTAAATATACAAAATATGGTGTTAATTAAGTTATGGCATTGTAAACACTGTGTGTGTGTGTGTGTGTGTGTGTGTGTGTGTGTGTGTGTGTGTGTGTGCGTGCGTGTTTCAGCCGGGAAACTATGCCCGTACAGTTAACAGAACTCAGGACTCATTCGAGGTGTGTGATGTCATTGTGGACTGTTTTAAAGACCGAGCTCAATTGGAGAAACATTACGCTCAGCAGCTCACTGAATGGAGCAACAAGTGGAAAAAAATAACTGACTCAAGTATGTACACTACACACTACACACACACACACACACACACACACACACACACACACACACACACTCCTTGTTGCTTGTAAGTAGTCAGAGGGTTCTGTAACAGTAGCATTGACAGAATTATATTTACTTCTAATACTTTATCATTTCCATAGTAACAAGTTGTTCACTGAGACTCAATGGTGAAATAGTGACCTACCCACAGTAAAGCATGTTTTCACATTTGCTTTAATATTCTTGGAAGGAATTGCAGGGTGGAGAGAGGAGTTGTGGTATTGTATGGGGAAGTCAGGTGTGTCAGGGAAGTATGTGAGGGTGGTGCAGGACAGTGTGACAGCAATTCAATTCATGCTTATTTGCCACCGAATGTCCATTTATTACAGATAAACAATGTTGGGGTGCAGTGATGGAGATCAGAAGCAAACTGTAGTCCTGAGTCAGTGTAGCAGACTGTTGATATTAACTACAGTCCAAATCAATCCTCAAAGCTCCCGTTCTTACTCCAGAATTTCATGCAACCATCCAAGGTGTTGATGAGAAACCGTCCCCAGCTGCACAGAGTCGCCTTCAATCGAAGAGGACAAGTCAAATCAAGTCAAGAAACTTTTATTGTCATTTCAACCATATACAGCTGACGCAGTACACAGTGAAATAAAACGATGTTCCTCAAGAACCTTGATGCTACATAAAACAACAATCACAGAAACAGAAAAAAACAGGGCCAAGCACTAGTAGGTGTCCTCCCCACATAAAGTGCATGTGTGCAACATGGTGCAAACAGTGCAAAGACAACAATGTAAACAAAATATTGTCAACAAAATGTTGTGCAAAAGAGCAAATAGCAGCAATCCAGAAAGATGTGCAGAAACGGCGTGTAAACAGTTCAAGGAAATGAAGTGATGTAATGTGTGTGTGTGTGTGTGTGTGTGTGTGTGTGTGTGTGTGTGTGTGTGTGTGTGAGTTTAGTTCAGTTCTGGTTTGAGAAGCCTGATGGCTTGAGGGAAGCTGGATGTGACGGCCGAATAATCAGAACCGCTTCCCTGATGGCAGGAGAGTGAAAAGTGTGTGTGATGGGTGTGTGAGGCGTGTCTGTGAGGGGTGTGTGTGTGAGGGGTCTGTGGGGTCGTCCACAATGCTGTTGGCTTTGTGGATGCAGCGTGTGGTGTAAATGTCCATGATAGAGGGGAGAGAGACTCTGATGATCTTCTCAGCTGTTCTCACTATCCTCTGTAGGGTTTTGCGATCCGAGATGGTGCAGTTCCCAAACCAGGCAGTGATGCAGCTGCTCAAGATGCTCTCAATGGTCCCTCTGTAGAACATAGTCAGGATAGGGGGAGTGAGATGAGTTTTCCTCAGCCTTCTCAGGAAGTAGAGATGCTGCTGGGCTTTCTTGTTGATAGAGCTGGTGTTGAGTGACCAGGTGAGGTTATATGTCAAGTGAACACCAAAGAATTTGGTGCTCTTGATGATCTCCACTGTTAATCCATCGATGATTAGTGGAGAATGGTCGCTCGGTGTTCTCCTGAAGTCAACAACCATCTCTTTCAGGTTATTCGCTCCACACCAGGCTGTTAACCTTTGCACCTCCTCTCTGTATGCTGACTCATCGTTCTTGCTGATCATTGGAGAACTTGATGATTTGTATTTGAGCTGTGCATTGCTACACAGTCATAAGTCAGCAGAGTAAACAGCAGTGGGCTAAGCACACAGCCCTGAGGTCTCCCGTGCTCAGTGTGGTGATGCTGGAGATGCTGTTTCCGATCCGGACTGACTGAGGTCTCGCAGTCAGGAAGTTCAGGATCCAGTTACAGAGGGAGGTGTTCAGGCCCAGTAGGCTCAGCTTCTCAATCAGGTGCTGAGGGACACTATCCAGAGGCAGGCCTGGACAAAGTGGAAAGATCCGCGAAGGGAAGAGGGGCAGGAACAGTGATCACTGGAACTCAGGACTACATTTCGCTTCTGATCACCATCACTGTACCCCGCAACATCATATATCTGCTATAATTGGACATTCAGTGCAACCTAGATGAGGCTGCTTCCTCTCAAGGTTTCTTCCTTGTACCATCTTGGGGAGTTTTTCCTTGCCATAGTCGCCACTGGCTTGTTCATCAGGGACAAGCTTACACTTATAAAGAGACAATGTTCATTGTTAAAAGCGCTATACAAATAAAAATGAATTGAATTCAATTGATCACTGGAACCTCAGGAGCATGTTAAACTCAACCGCGAGATAAAGAGAGAGAGAGAGAGAGAGAGAGAGAGAGAGAGAGAGAGAGAGAAGGATATGGATTATAATGTGTTCTTATTTGTTGTATGAAAGTTAAGGACACTGTGCAGTTGGGGCTCCAGCAAGACTCGCTATGGCAGCATAACTAAAAGGGAGAACTAGAAGGTAACTGTCATGGCTCTGGCAATATATGACTAAAGGCATTCATCCAGCGAGCCATGTGCATCTCCCAACGGCTGGGCGCCTGTCAATCCCGTGAGGCTGAACCATCACTCCGCCCCACCGTCCCTTCTATCCCAGAACCAGAACAAATGCAGATCGGTACACAACGACTATCGAGAAGAGAGAGAGAGCACTGCCTAGCGGCATGGGCATGCCTATATTGTGGTGATCCTGGTCATTTTATCCGCCAGTGCCCTGCCCGACCCCTACATCCGTCGGTGAGTACCGTAAACCTCACCTCTGAGATCATCCACTTATAAAAATTACCTGTCAAAATCATCACCCCCACATTACCACTTCTGATTTCAGCCCTTGTAGATATGGGCTTCTCGTGAAACTTCATCTCCCAAGGATGTCTAGAGCGCTTTCAGCTTGTCTGTGAGAGAGACCCTTTGGCCAAGCTGCCAAACGGTCGAGTCTACCCACTGTCCGTCCCAGAGTGTGCAGCTATGGAGACCTATATTCAAGAAGCCTTAAAACAGGGCTTCATCACACCATTCTCTTCTCCAGTGGCTTCCAGCTTCTTCTTTTTTTTGGGATTCTCTCATTTCTATCGGATGTTCATTCGTAATTTCAGTTTGGTCACTGCCCTGCTTACCTCACTCCTGAAGGGTAAGGCCAAAACCGTTGTCTGGAAGCAGGAGGCTGAGGAGGCCTTCATGAGGTTTAAATGGAGGTTCAGTACCACCCCTCTCCTATGACACCTGGATCCCCATTTCCCATTCATAGTGGAGGTGGACACCTCCTCCACAGGAGAAGGGGCTGCACTATTCCAACATACAGGTAACCCCCCACATCTGCAACCCCTTTGGCAATTGACAACTTCTGGATCTCAAACTGGCTCTAGAAGAGTGGCGGCACTGGTTGGAGGGGGCCACGCATCAGTTTACAGTGATCACTGATCACAAGAACCTCCAATACCTTCGGAAAGCAAAATGCCAGATGGGCTTTATTTTTCACCCATTTCACAACAGTTTTAACTATCGTCCAGGCTCCAAGATTGGTAAAGCAGATGCCATGTCAAGAAACTATGCCCCCGATGACCCCATGGACCCAGAACCTATTATGAATTTAGATGAAGAAATCCAAAAGGCAACCCGTGTGGAACTTGCCCCACAAGAATGCCCTGAGGGGAGGAAATGTGTCCCAAGGACCTGCTGTCAGCCCCTGTTGAGGTCAGTCCACGAGGCTCCAGGCTCAGGCCACCCGGGTAGGTGGCAGACCCTCCTAATGCTCCGATCTTGCTACTGGTGGCCCAGTATAGTCAGAGACTTTGCAAGGTACATTCAAGATTGCTCTGTCTGTGCCATTTCAAAAACACCCTGCCACTTACCAGTGGGAAAACTGGTTCCCCTACCGGTCCCACAACGAACTTGGTCCCACTTAGAATTGATTTTGTCTCTAAACTGACAAATTTAAATGGCAACACCTGGTAGCTGTAGATTTCTTCTCCAAAGCCTGCAGATTGGTTCCCCTCCGAGGTCTGCCTACAGCTCTAGAAACCGCTGAATTACTTTTCCAACATGTGTTTCTTAATTTTGGCCTCCCTAGAGAAATAGTGTTTGACTTGGGTCCTCAGTTCACTACCCACATGTAGAAGGCGTTCCTCAAGCTACTCGGTGTTACTGTTAACTTGTCCTCTGGTTATCATCCACAGACTAACAGCCAAACAGAGCAGAAGATACAGGAGCTTGGATTCTACCTCCGATCCCACTGCCACCCGGATCAGAATAGTTGGAACGTTTTCCTCCTGTGGGCCAAGCATGCACAGAACTCCCTATGCCAAGAAACCACTGGCTTGACCCCATCTCAGTGGGTACTCGGCTTCCAACCTCCACTGTTCCCCTGGACAGAGGAACCTTCCAACATATCACTGGTTCCGAAAGAGCGAGAGAGTCTGGGAGTCGGCACACACATAGCTCCAAAGAGCCCTTAGGACCACAAAAAGGTTCGCAGATCCTCGGATTTCAGAAGCACCTCCCTACCAACCAGGAGACAAGGTGTGGTTGTCGACCCAAGATCTGCCCCCCCAACTGCCCTGCAGGAAGCTCAGTCCTCATTACAACGGGCCATTCACGATACTGTGGCGTATGAATGATGTGTATTATTGGCTCAACTTCCCTCCCAGGTACTGCATCCACCCTACTTTGCATGTGTTGCTCCCAAATCCCTTTTCTCCCTCTACCGCAGAGAACTTTGGAGCTACCAACGATCTGCCTCCCCCTGTGGTGCTAGAGCAACCCTTTGTTTACTCTGTCTGTGAGATTCTGGACTCTCAACGTCGGCATTCCACGCTGGAATACCTCGTCAATTGGGAGGGGTATGGACCAGAGGAGCTATCCTGGACCCGGCACTCCTGGAGGAGTTTCACTTCAATCACCCTGACCACCCCGCACCCAGAGGTCACGGGCATCCCCGGGGCTGGGTTAGGGCATTAGCAGCCGCCCCTGGAGTGGAGGGGTAATGTCAGAGAACCACCAGTCACGCCTTCCTCCAACACTCCACACTCTCGCTCAGCTATCTTAGATCTTCTGGACTACTGCTCCTGTGATCCTGAGTTTCTTATACTCCTCGCTATGCTTCTTGTGAAACACGCTACAGCTAAGTCTATTATTTCCTGCACACCCATTTCTTATTCTCCTGTTTATTCTGTTAAATATAACAATAAACGACACCTTGTTTTGCTCCCGTTTTTTGATGTCTGGTGTATCCGTGACATGGTGTCACGTAACACAGCCATTATAAGAGAAACATCTACCCGTTGCTGTAGTCTTCATTATTTGAGGTACCAACAAATAGCCTGCAAAACCCTGATCAGAGGCCAATAGCAGGCCATATTTCACCTTAACTAGCACCGTCTCTGTGCTATGATGAGGCTGAAATCCTGACTGATACACTTCCTAAATGTTATTCCTCAGTAGATGTGAGCAGAACTGCTGTGCTACAACCTTTTCTAGAATCTTGGAGATAAAGGGAAGGTTTGATATTGGACTGTAGTTGGACAGTTGACAGGGTGAAGGTCAGGTTTCTTAATTAGAGTGTTGATAACTGCAGTTTGAAGGATGTAGGTACATAACCAGTGCTAATGGAAGAGTTTATACATTTTAAAACAGGATCAAGGATCGGCTCTGTGCCCTTTTCTGTTTGCAATGGTGATGGACAGGTTGATGGATGTGGTCAGACAGAAGTCTCCCTGGACTATGATGTTTGTGGATTATATTGTGATTTGTGGTGAGAGTAGGTTGCAGGTGGAGAAGATCCTGGAGAGATGGAGGTACATGCTGGAGAGAAGGGGAATGAAAGTCAGTAGAAGTAAGACAGCGTACATGTGTGTGAATAATAGAGGGCAGTGGAGGGGTGCGATTGCAGGGTGAAGAGGTGGAGAAGGTGGAGGACTTTAGGTACATGGACATTGTCACAAAGCAGCTTTACAATGATAGTGAGGTAATAAAGAGTAAAAAAAATGTCCTTATAAGTATATTCCTAATGATCAAGCCGGTGGTAAAGGAAAAAGGAAGGAAAGGGAAAAACTCCCAGAGATGGTATAAGGCAGAAACCTTTAGAGGAACCAGACTTAAGAATTAGCCTATACTCATCTGAGTACATTTACATTTATATTTACGGCATTTAGCAGATGTCCGTGTCCAGAGCGACATACAAAAGTGCTTTGAGTCTCTAGCAATAAATAAATATACACTGGTATGCTAATTAAAAAATCTTAATATAAAGTAAACTATAACTCTTGATTTTTACAATGCAAACTTGATAAGTGCTAAATTAAACGTTTCATAAGGAGGTAGGTCTTCAACCGTCGCTTAAAGATAAGCAGGGACTCTGCTGAGTAGCACCAAGTGAAAGCACTGAGTGGTAATAAAGTGCTTTGAGCAGCTATGAAACACATAAGGGTTCCTTTATCACACTGGACTCTATTCAGTAAGCAGACTATCCCAACAGACAGACACCATATCTCCTGCCATCCATTTTCTCTCTCGCCCATCTAGACCAAAGTGACAACTTTGTGAGATAATGCACTTCATGGACTTAAGCGTTTAGTACAATTATGGCTCTAATCATCTCCCTATGCAACTGGATTCTGGACCTTTAATATGGTAGACCTAAATCAGCAAGGATCAGCAACTCCACACTGAACGTTGATGATATCCTGAGCTGTGTGCTCAGTTTACTGCTGTTCACACTACTGACTCATGACTGTGCTGCAGAGTACACTCATCTTATCAGGCTTCTGATGACACTAGAGTTGTGGGTCTAATCAGCATAACTAATGATTCAGAAAGGAGGTGGAGCAGCTCACAGAATTGTGTAGAGACCTCCACTTCCTACAGAGACTGTGAAGAGACAAATTTTTCCCACAGTATCCAAAATGTGCCTAAAGTGTACAAGCGAACAAGGCCAAGGATTATAAAATGTTTTGATAATGAAGACTTGATTTCAGTCCTGAGGTGGTCAAAGCACCTGCAGTCTTAAATCAGGTACCAGGTTTCTCAGAAGTCCATAGGGTTAGGCTTCGCTGCTGTTCATGTGGAGCAGCAACACAACAGAAAACTTTATTAAAAACAAGTTCCCAGATGCCATCTCATTACAATGATGAAACTAGAATGGTATGCTCATCACAACACTGCTAAGATGGTTGGAATGTTGGTTGATTTCTGAAACTATCCATCTAGCTACTGAGTTGTGTCTAAATTTCAATTCTATTTAATTCACGTCAATTTAATTTAGTTCAATTTGATTTTTTTAGAGTTTTTAACAGGGACATTCTCCCAAAGCAGCTTTTAAGGGGAGAGACTTTAAAGGGAACCTCCTTCTCAACACTGAATCAGAATCAGAATCAGAATCAGGTTTATTGGCCAAGTGTGTTGACACACACAAGGAATTTGGTTCCAGCTGTTTGTTACTCTCAAAAGTACAGACATAAATAAAAAAACCTATACATGACAAAACAGACAAGACAAGACAAAAACAGACTATACAAGACAATACAGACAATACAGACAATATGAGACAGTATAGACAGTGTGGGTAATAAATAGGGATACAGATCAGTAATGTATATAAAGTGTGGGAGTGCATGGTAGTGCAAATGACAGTATTGTGTGTCAGGTATGATTAAAAAGTTTACTGTAAAACTTTGTACAGTATATAGCAGCAATAGTGTGTGCAACATATACAGATAATGTGATGACTGACAGTTCTGTGCAGTACTCATAGATATGAGCAGGGAATATAATTATGGTCAGTTGTTAGTGAGGGTGATTGCTTGGGGAAAGAAACTGTGTCTGGCAGTTTTAGTGAACAAAGTTCTGTAGGACCTGCTGGAAGGGAGGAGTTGAAAGATTTTGTGTCCAGGGTGTGAAGGGTCATTAATGATTTTTCCTGCCCGGTTTCTGGTTCTTGTATGGTACAAGTCCTGGAGAGTGGGCAGGGAAGCACCAATGATTTTTTCTGCTGTTTTAACGTTTTTTTTTGCAGTCTGAATATCCATCATTACAGTTCCATCAGTGTTGAGGTTATAAACTGCTCAGTGATGATGTTTACATGCCCAACTGTTAATGCAAACTGTGGTCCTGAGCACATTGTAGCAGACTGTTGATATTAATTATAATCTAAATCCTTCAATGTTCTTGAGTTGCTCAGTAATTTCAGTATCTTTATTATCCATAGTGTAGAATCTTCACACATCTGACATGATCTCCATGGCTGTGAGAGACCTTCAGCATTTGAAAGCTGTGCTGGTTATTGAATTCCTGTATGCTGTAGATTCAGCAGTTACTTTAGGCATTGATGTTTCCCTGCCTGAAACATCCAGAATGTAGTAGCATGTAATCTGGAGTAAGAGTAGCACAGTTTATCTGGATATTTTCACTATTTTTGTTTTACAGATATATTTGAATACCACATCTGTATTACTAAAACCAGGCCATGCTTCAGCATTAGAAGATAAATTCAATTCAATTCAATTCAATTCAATTCAATTCATTTTTATTCATATAGCGCTTTTAACAATGAACATTGTCTCAAAACAGCTTTACACAGGTAATGTGGTGATTAAAAGTAAATATGTTCTTTGAATAAATGACAGACACAATTAACACTAACACTAATAAAAGGCATGTGCAATATTTCTTACATGTTTGTCATGGGAAACATGTTTATAACCAGTATTGTGCCAGAATTCCAATGTTTCTGTGATGTAAATGTGAAAATGTAAGATAAAGGAGAGAATCAGTGTGTAGAAACATCTCAGTAATGATCCAGAGAAATTAGAGATCATTTTCAAGGGTTATTGAGTTTGAATGCTTATGGACGAGATATTTCAGTTTTTTTTATATTTATTTATATTCAGTTTTTTTATATTTTAATGTACACATTCTTCTAGAATTCTGTTTTCACTTATATGGAACTGAGTGTAGATTATCTATCTATCTATCTATCTATCTATCTATCTATCTATCTATCTATCTATCTATCTATCTATCTATCTATCTATCTATCTATCTATCTATCTATCTATCTATCTATCTATCTATCTATCTATCTATCTATTGTTATTTTTCTTTCAGGACCGATGTATGGTTCTCTCCTGAGGGCATGGCAATGTTTTTTCTCCTCTGCCGAGCGTCTCTCTATTCTGCACACATCTATCTCTCACGCCCTTGTTTCAGAGGATGGACAGCACATTCGTTCCTGGAAGAAGGATGCATTTCAGAGGAAAATGTTTTGTGGGTTTCGAGAGTCACATAAGCTGAAGCGAGAGTTTGCACGTGCACAGAAACCCTGGATCAAAAAACTCAAGAAGGTAAGAACATCAGATGCACTGCGACCCCGCCCCAAAGACGAGATGTTTGTGTTCAGTGTGTTTTTAGGATGCTGTAGGACATTGAAATCTCCTGTAGTGTGTGAGAAATAAATCTAGCATTGATCCTCTGGATGAAACTCTGGATGGGGATGAGGGTGTCTGCTAAATACTGTAAACGTACAATTGAAACTGCACTCAACTGTCCTTTATTAGAAAACCCTAATGAATGTGTTTAATGTATTCTATAAATTGTTCAGTAATTATAACATACTCCTAGAAATAAACACACCCCTACGCCCCAAAAATAAATCATAGGAGTGATCTAGAACAACTAACAGTGGGATTTAGGACACAACTTTAAAATGTTCATGTTCTATTAGGGAAAATATCTGGAAGTGCATGAAATGCTAATGTGCTGGTGTGTGTGTGTGTGTGTGTGTGTGTGTGTGTGTGTGTGTGTGTGTAGTTGGAGAAAGCGAGACAGGCCTATCATAAATTGTGTCAGAAGGAGCAGAGTGTGTTGAATAAAGAAATTAAAGCCAAAAACAACATCAACCAAAAAGAACACACACTCAACAAAATCCAACTGGCCAAGATGACTGCAGGAGCGCACCGAGACCAGGTGAGATATATACACACACACACACACACACGCACACACACACACACACACACACACACAAACCCCCATTCTAAAACAGTTAGAACACTGTGTAAAATGTAAATAAAACAGAATTCAATGATTTGTGAAATCTTAAATCCATATTTTATTTATAGTAGAACATAGAAAATGTATCAAATGTTGAAACATTTTAAATTTGATGGAAGCAACACATGGAAGTTTTTATGCACAACCTACTTATTGGGCAGCACTACTGTGTGACTGGTTTTCCTTGTCTCATGATGTCTCTTGTCTTTTTTCTTTTCTTTTCATTTCCCATTTTTTGCACATGTGCATGTTGTGTTATTAGTTTAGAGTTATGTGTACTTCTGTGTTCCTTGTGTTCCCTTTTGTTATTTGATGTTGTTTGCTGTAGCATCTTGTTCCTGGGGAAACATTGTTTTGTTTGACTGTGTACTGCACTGTATATGGTTGAATTGACAATAAAGCCTAGTTGACTTGACTTGTCTCAAAAACGTTGGGACACTTCCATGTTTACCACTGTGTAGCATCAAGTCTTCTTTTAACAACAATGTTAAAATGTTTGGGAACTGAGGAGACCAGCTGCTGATGTTTTGGAAGAGGAATGGACTAGCCGGGACTGTAAGATGGGGACTGTAAGATGCAGGCCATTTTATTTACCGCAGGAATTTACCACAACTTTCATTGTCAGAGTGTACATTCCCCCCAGCGCTAATGCTATGGAGGCACTGTGTGAGGTCTATGGGGCTATTAGCGACCTGCAGAATTTTCACCCCAACAGATTGTTTATTATCGCCAAAGATTTTAACCATGTGAATCTCAGGACTGTGCTCCCTAAACTCCATCAGCATGTGGACTTTGCAAAGAGAGGAGTGAACATGCCTGATCATGTTTACACAAACATCCCTGATGTGTATCGTGTGGAGCCCCGACACAAATCTTGGCTACTCAGACCACATCACTGTTTTGCTAATTCCAGCATACAGACCGCTCGTCAGACGCTCTAAACCGGTTCTGAAAGCTTGGCCAGCAGAAGGTACTCTGCTCTCCAGGAGTGTTTTGAGTGCACTGACTGGGACATGTTTAGGAAGGCTGCAACCAATGGTGACCAATGGCAATGGCAATCAACTTAGAGAAGTTCACATCAGTGACCAGCTACATCAGCAAATGTGTTGATGATGTGACCATCTACAAGACCATCACTACACGCTCCAACAAAAAGCCGTGGACCCACCTGGACAAAAAGGACACATACGTACAAATGCTGTTCATAGACTTCAGCTCAGCATTTAACACAATCGTCCCTCAGCTCCTGAATAAACCTACTGGGCCTGAACTCCTCCCTCTGGGACTGGATCCTGGACTGCCTGACTGGGAGACCTCAGTCAGTGCGAATCAGGAAGAGCATCTTTGGCACCACCACACTAAGCACTGGGGCCCCTCAGGGCTTTGTGCTCAGTCCACTGCTGTTCACTCTGCTGACTCACGACTGTGTAGCAATGCACAGCTCAAATCACATCATCATGTTCACAGATGACACGACCGTGGTGGGTCTCATCAGCAAGAACAACGAGTCAGCATACAGAGAGGAGGTGCAACAGTTAACAGCCTGGTGTGGAGCAACAACCGGTCTATGAACATTGACATAACTAAAGAAATGATTGTGGACTTCAGGGGAGCACAGAACAGCCATTCTCCACTGATCATCAATGACTCCTCCATGGAGATCAAGAGCACACAATTCCTTGAAGAACACCTGGTCACTCAGCACCAGCTCGATCACCAAAATAAAGCCTTTTCTCTACTTTCTGAGAAGACAGAGGAAAGGTGTGCATTTCATCCATGGATCCTCCATTAAGGTCGTCAAGAGCACAAAATTCCTTGGTTTCACTTGGCGGATAACCTTACCTGGTCACTCAATACCAGCTCCATCATCAAGAAAGCCCAGCAGCGTCTCTACTTCCTGAGAAGGCTAAGAAAAGCCCATCTCCCTCCCCCATCCTGACCACATTCTACAGAGGGACCATTGAGAGCATCTTGAGCAGCTGCATCACTGCCTGGTTTGGGAATTGCACCGTCTCGGATCACAAGACCCTACAGAGGATAGTGAGAACAGCTGAGAAGATCATCAGAGTCTCTCTCCCCTCTATCATGGACATTTACTCCACACGCTGCATATATTATATTTATATTATATTAATATTTAATGATATGATACTGTTCCATGCTGTTCTGCGCCTCTTGACTGCTGCTGTTTCTGCACTGCATTGTGGTTATGTTTACAAACACACACTTGTTTATAGTTCTCTCTGTTACATTTCTGTATAATCATATCATACAGCAGGTTTACTGGTCAGTGCTATTGTGTGTTTTGTGTATTTGTTCCACACTGTGTTGTGTTGTCTGTCTGCACTGTTTTGCGTCTGCACTAGTTTTTGTCTGCAAACAGTGCAGTCACCAATCACTCTGTGAAGCTAAGCCACAGCGAAGTCCTGCTGTTCTAATAGATGCAGTAAGCAGTTAGAATTGTCTTTTTTTAAATAAAAAATTTAAACGAAACTAATTCATCTGGCCACAGAAGAGTTCTCCACTTTGCCTCAGTACATTTTAAATGAGTTTTGGCTCAGAGGACGGAGGTGTTTCTGGATCATGTTTACGCATATCTTCTTCTTTACATGATAGAGATTTAACCTGCATTTGTGGATGATCTGGAGAGCCTGTATGACTGTTTTAAATGCAGTGGTCCCGAAGATCATGGCCATCCAATATCCAACTTTGAGACCTGTTCCAACCATCAAATTCAAAATGACCTCTTTTTTTTTTCCTTTAAATTGTAAATGTTTTCCATGTTCTACTGTGAATAAAATATGGGTTTACAAAATGTACAAGTCATTACGTTCTGTTTGTATTTACATTTGTCACAGCAATGATGATGACGATGTTTGTTGATACAGGCACGTGAACACTATGTGAAGGTTCTGGATGATGTAATTGGTTATACTCCACGCTACATGGAGGAAATGGAGTCAGTGTTTGACCAATCACAGGAGCAGGAGAGGAAGAGGATCAGCTTCCTGAAGAACACACTGTTGTCCATACACACACACTTGGACATCACTAACAATCACAGGTAACTTACAACACTGTGTGTGTGTGTGTGTGTGTGTGTGTGTGGGTGTGCATAAACACATTTATAAAACACAATTTATAAAAACACATTTATAAAAACCTGTGATTGGTAAACGTAGTACTTCGATTATAAAAACCTAACCATCAGCTCCTGAACAAACACATTCCGAGGTAATGAGAGTTTGTGTACAAAGCAGGACACACACACACATACACACACACACACACACACACACACACACACTCTATCTTTGTGTTTGTGTGTGTTTCAGTGTGAAGGCCGTGTACAGTGATCTGTTACACACTCTCATGTCCATCAATGAGCAGGACGATTTACAGTGGTGGAAAAACAACTACGGTCCAGGAATGAACACACACTGGCCCACACTGCAGGTATGTGTATGAGTGTGTGTGTGTGTGTGTGTGTGTGTGTGTGTGTGTGTGTGTGTGTGTGTTACTTATACAACATATTAAAATAACCCCATTCATATATACCTGTGACTGGAGGCTTGAATATAAGGCATGTAACGTGTGTGTGTGTGTGTGTGTGTGTGTGTGTGTGTAGGAGTGGGTTCCACCATGTAAGAAACAGAAACATGTCAAAAAACCAAGACCACAGACTGAGGAGAGAAAAGGGTAAGACGATCATCATCATCATCATCATCATCATTATCGAATACTTTACAGACGCAGGAATGAAATTATTTTCCACCTGCTATAAAATCCCAACATCATTCAGGTAAAAATAAACAAAGCCCCTTTCCTGGTTCCTGGTCCCTGGTTGGAATGGTCACTGATGCTTTGAATGAACAAATAATACACAATCTTGGGGTCCAGTGTCGGTATACTGCAGATAGTTCTGCTTCTTTGATCTGATTGGCTGAGTGGTGTTTCTGGAGTGTCTATATTTCCTACCAACTCACTGTGTGTATATCACTCCTTCTCCCCACTCATCTTTTCATCCATGTCCAATTCTACTTCCTGGTAGAGTTATTGACATCATCAGTGGATATGGCAAATAATTCATTTCAGAAATATAAAATTTTTCTTTAAATGCATCTCCATTTCCAGAAAAGTAAAATGTAAATAAAATCAGAATGCAATGATCAGTTTTATAAATGCATATTCTAAAAACTTTCTTTCGGCTTCTCCTGATAGGGGGCGCCACAGCGGCACATTTTTAACGCTGGATGCCCTTCCTAACACAACCCTCCCCAATTTATCTGGGCTTGGGACCGGCACTGAAAGTGGCTGGGGTTGGTTCCCTGGCCGGGGATCGAACCCGGGCTGCAGCGGTGAGAGCGCCGCATCCTAAACACTAGACCACCAGGGACCCTTTATAAATGCATATTCTATTTACAATTAAACATAGAAAACATACCTTATGTTTAAATTGATATTTATACCATTTTAAGAAAATACCATTTCTCTTTTTTCAGTTGCAACACGTCTCAAAAAAAGTTGTTAAAGGAACATGTTTGCCACTTTGAAGCATTACATATGTGTCTGATACAGGATTCCAGCTGCTCAACAGTATTTTTAGATGATGGTCTAGACTGCAGACAGGCCAATTCAGAACCCAGACTCTTCTACTACAAACTCATGCTATTGTAATGGATGCAGTATACAGTTAGCATTGTCTTGCTTATATATACAAGACTGTCCCTGAAATAGACATTTTCTTGATGGAAGCATTTGTTGCTCTGAAACCTGTAAATAACGTTGGAGATTTTCTAATTGTTCAAGCTGCCCATTCCACAGGCACAGAGAACGTGGTGTCCATGGTTTCCAAAAAGAAATAAACATTTTAATTCGTCTGAACACAGAACAGTTTTCCATTTTGCCTCAGT
Source organism: Silurus meridionalis (assembly GCF_014805685.1). Taxonomy (NCBI): domain Eukaryota; kingdom Metazoa; phylum Chordata; class Actinopteri; order Siluriformes; family Siluridae; genus Silurus; species Silurus meridionalis. The sequence continues at coordinate 42,028,655 of NC_060887.1, read as the reverse complement.
ACATTATACACGAGCTTTTGGCCCCATTTGTGGCAATGACATAGAGAACTGTGTTCACATATAATGATTTCTGGAGGTGTTGATGATCACATGCATTGATTTTCATTACAGAATCATGACTGTTTTAAAAGATCATGGGCATAAAATATAGATTTTTCCTTGTAAATCAGCACTCAGTACTCTTCAATAAAAGTTTATTCATTGCCAGAATTTGCAGCTTTGGACACATGACCTTCTGACGAGTTGTTCCACTGAGCTACTTTTGCAGTCATAATTCCCGTCCCATGTCCCCACAGCAGTGCCCACAGTCCCATCACCCTGCATCAATACCATGCTGAAGGTTTTGGAGTAAATTGGAAACACTTCACTAATGACAGTATAACGTATACTTACTTTTAAACACCATGTGGTGGGCGAAGAAAGTGCAAGAACTGTAATTGAGAAACACAAGGATTCAATTAATTTAATCCGACTACGCCACCCTGGTGGAGCGACAGGAAAATACTTCCCGTAGAGAAACACTGATAAGTTTTAACAATTGAGGGAAAATAACGAAAAATACCAGGCGTGAATATCTTTTTAAAAAGAAGAAAGAAAAACATCACTATCAATAGAATATTTTTCCTTACAAACACACACTATGGATATGTCTCCGAGCCAGGCTTAGCGGGAACAAGGCAGGCCGGTTGCAGCTCAGGAGGCTTCCAAACCAACCCAATTCACTCCAAATTACACACCGTGCACACTGTGTAACATTCTCTCGAAAGAAACAGCCGGCCTTCCCTTTTCAACACTACACCCTCACGGCTCCTAAAGATGCGCATGTTAACCAGAGGTTACAATAACAATTAACACAAAATTTCGTGGTAAAGTCGAATAAAAATAAAATCAACCAATAACCAGCTCATAACAAATCAGACAGAAAAAAAATGATTTACATTTACAACAAGAACCAAAATCGCTGCCAAGGACAATCCAGTGCAAAATATAAACAAAACAAGGCCCAGGGGAATGTATCTAAAGCAATTCAAATGAAATAAAAGAGAAACTTGGCAGTCACGAGGCTCGTAGCTCCCAACCCAACGGCCCGAGCAGCAGTCAAATCACAAGCAAAGCACCATCAGTATCTATAAGCCAAAGAGCAGTAACATCACTAACAAAGCAGCAGCGATGCCCACAAGTAAACCAGCGATAAAATCTGGAGCAAAGCAGCAGCAATTTCCGTAAGCAAACCAGCAGCGTCATCGTCACAGAGCCTCTTCAGCTAGGCATAGCGCTTACAGCATTAATGTTCCAACTCACTGTTAATGCAAAAAAATCTGAACATTAAACACTAAAACTAAATTTAAAATGAAAGCTGCAAGCAGCGCCGGGCTCACCGCCACCCGGTGGACTAAGGAAAACAGTAAACAGTGGGGCGAGGTGCATGAAAGCGAGTAAAGACGGGAGAATTATTGCACAGTCATTTCAAAGTGCCACACTTCTTGTTGCCAGCAGGTGGCGCTATGACTATAACTAAATCTGCAAATGTAGATCTGTTCAGATCAGGAGTCTTATCAATCATGTGAAGTTTGGGGCAGATTGGACATTGTATGTCCCAGTTATAGCAACTTCCCTTTTTCATGGCGAATCCTCGAAATTTGTCAGACCACCATGGACACGCCCTTCAACGAAAACTCTAGATCTTCGCAAAGTAACATAACAAAGGCCTTTAGATTATACCTACCAAATTTGGTGTTGATCTGATCAAATCTCAACTGTTATTCCCATGACGAGACATTGAAATTTGTGACGCCGCCATGGACACGCCCTTTAACGAACACTCAAGATCTTCACAAATCACTAGCACAAAGGCCTTAAGATAAGATTGACCAAATACAAAAGGGGATGGCATTAAATTTCTAGGAGTAGTTCATTGCACAGTAAAACATCACACTTCCTGTTGCCAGCAGGTGGCGCTATCACTATTACTAAATATGGAAATGTAGATCTGTTCAGATCAGGAGTCTTATCAATCATGTGAAGTTTGGGGCAGATTGGACATTGTATGTCCGAGTTATAGCAACTTCCCTATTTTATGGCGAATCCTCGAATTTTGTCAGACCACCATGGACACGCCCTTCAACGAAAACTCTTGATCTTTGCAATGTAACATTGCAAAGGCCTTTAGGTTATACCTACCAAATTTGGTGTCGATCTGAACAAATCTCAACTGTTATTCCCATGGCGAAGCATTGACACTTGTCGCGCTATGACTATTACTAAAAATGAAAATGTAGATCTGGTCAGATCTTGAGTCTTATCAATCATGTGAAGTTTGGGGCAGATTGGACATTGTATGGTCGAGTTATGGCTACTTCCGTTTTCATGGCGAATCGTCAAAATTTGTCAGACCACCAAGGGCACGCCCTTTGATGAAAACTCTAGATCTTAGCAATTTAACATTGCAAAAGCCTTTAGATTATGCGTACCAAATTTGGTGTTGATCTGAACAAATCTCTAGGAGGATGGCAAAAACGGCCAAAAATTTGCTCATACAATTAAAAATACCCGACTTCCTGTTGGGTGTCGGATTTGGTACCAAGAGACTTTTTTGTAGGTCTTAGTGTGGTACATGTGTCTACCGATTTTCAGACATGTATGTGAAACATAGCTTGAGCCACACACCGTTGAACGTGTATAGGTGGCGCTACTGAGCCGGTTTGGCCACATCCACTTTTGAGGAACATGGCGTACCTAATCTTTCGACCTTTTTCACTGTGTACGCAAAGTTTCATGAGTTTTCGAGCAAAAAAAATGCAAAAAATAATAATAATTATAATTAAAGCTGCAAGCAGCGATGTGCGGGCCCTCGCCGGGCTCACTGCCACCCGGCGGCCTGAGGAAAACAGTGAACAGTGGGGCGAGATGCATGTAAGCGAGTAAAGACGGGATAATTATGGCACAGTCATTTCAAAGTGCCACACTTCTTGTTGCCAGCAGGTGGCGCTATGACTATAACTAAATATGGAAATGTGGATCTTTTCAGATCAGGAGTCTTATCAATCATGTGAAGTTTGGGGCAGATTGGACATTGTATGTCCGAGTTATAGCAACTTCCCTTTTTCTTGGCGAATCCTCGAATTTTGTCAGACCACCATGGACACGCCCTTCGCAATTTATCATCTACAATGTCTCAGCATCATGTTGACCACGTTTGGTGTCAATTGCATAAATATCCTGGGAGGAGTATTTAAAAGTTCACCACATGCAACTGTCAAAAAATCGACCTTTTGTGACTGACACACTTCCTGGCGCCTGTTGGTGGTGCTATGCCCTAGATTCACAATTGGCACAACGATGCGATCGAAATCCTTGGCAGAACATACACACCGCGTGTTATCTGAATAAGAAATGTTTTGCTTTAGATATTAAACATTTCCTGTTCTCCGAATATGCCATAAATTCGTCGCCTCGCCATGGCAGCACCGTTCGAGATATCAAAAATCCCTTCGCAATTTAGCAAGTCCAATGTCTCGGCATCATGTTCACCATGTTTGATGTCAATCGCATGAATTCCCTAGGAGGAGTATTTAAAAGTTCACCGCATGCACTTATAAAACAAACCAAAATGGCTGACTTCCTGTTGGGCATAGCTCATAGTTTAGAGGGCGAAAGTTGTTCGGCTCGATGAGATCTATATGCGTACCAACTCTCGTACATGTGCGAACATAATTGCCCGATCTGTGCACGAATGTTTGTTTTTTAATTACAGGGGGCGCTACAGAGCCCCCCTGCCACGCCTGTATACCAGCCTTTGTACGGCCCTAGTGACAAAGGACTCTGACGTGTGTGCCAAATTTCAAGAGTTTTCGAGTATGTTAAGGGACCTCTAATGACCAATGTGTGTAAAAAAAAAAAATAATAATAATAATAATAATAAATTCTAAGGAAAACAATAGGGCTTCGCACCTCTGGTGCAGGCCATTCTGGCCTTCTCCTCGGTGCTCGGGCCCTAAATATAGCTGCAAGCAGCGATGGCGGGCCCTCGCACATTTGTGTATCGCTATACGGTGCCCCCCAGAAAACAATGCACGGTGTGCAAGTGCATCAAGTGGGTAAATATCAGTGGACTATTTTATGTTGTTACTGACCCATTTGGGGACTGTAAGTAAAAGAAACCCCACATTTTAGACAAACAGGGGCGCTAGTGGGCCACTTAAGAGACACACTATTGTCCGACCTTTTTGTCCACACTTGTGATGTATGTGACTTGTCAAATGTGATGTATGTGTCAAATTTCAAGATAATCTAAGCACGCCAAAAGCCTTAAATATGCCTGAAATAAAAGTAAAGTTTGACGCGTTGCCATGGGAACAGCGTTCGAGATATCAAAAATCACGTTGCAATTTATCATCTACAATGTCTCCGCATCATGTTGATTACGTTTGGTGTCAATCGCATAAATATCCTGGGAGGAGTATTTAAAAGGTCACCACATGCAACTCTAAAAAAATCCACCTTTTGTGACTGACACACTTCCTGGCGCCTGTTGGTGGCGCTAGGTCCAAGATTCACAATAGGCACATCGATGCGATCGGAATCCTTGGCCGAACATACAAACCGCGTGTCATACAATTAGAAATTTTTTTGCTTTAGATATTAGACACTTCCTGTTTCTCTGAATTCGCCATAAATTTGTCGCCTCGCCATGGCAGCACCGTTCGAGATATCAAAAATCCCTTCACAATTTCGCAAGTGCAATGTCTCGGCATCATGTTCACCACTTCTGATGTCAATCGCATGAATTCCCTAGGAGGAGTATTTAAAAGTTCACCACATGCACTTTTGAAACCATCCAAAATGGCCGACTTCCTGTTGGGCAGAGCTAATAGGTTTGATCGTAAAAGTTGTTCGGGTCGATGGGATCTATATGCCTACCAACTCTCGTTCATGTGCGTACATGTTTGCCTGATCTGTGCACCAATATTTGTTTTTGCATTACAGGGGGCGCTACAGAGCCCTATTGCTATGCCTATGTTCCAGCCTTTGACAGGTCCTAATGGCAGACGACTTTGACGTCTGTGCCAAATCTCCGGTGTTTTCGAGCATGTTAAGGCACCCAAAGTGCATGCCAAGTGCTTCAATACGCCTGAAAATGAAAGTTTGAGGCGTTGCCATGGGAACGGCGTTCGAGATATCAAAAATCCCTTGGCAATTTATTATCTACAATGTCTCAGCATCATGTTGACCACGTTTGGTGTCAATCGCATAAATATCCTGGGAGGAGCATTTAAAAGTTCACCACATGCAACTGTCAAAAAATCCACCTTTTGTGACTGACACACTTCCTGGCGCCTGTTGGTGGCGCTATGTCCGAGATTCACAATAGGCACATCGATGCGATCGGAATCCTTGGCCGAACATACACACCGTGTCGTCCGAATTAAACATTTTTGCTTTAGATATTAGACACTTCCTGTTTCTCTGAATTCGCCATAAATTTGTCGCCTCGCCATGGCAGCACCGTTCGAGATATCAAAAATCCCTTCGCAATTTAGCAAGTCCAATGTCTCGGCATCATGTTCGCCACGTTTGATGTTGTTCGGGTCGATGAGATCTATATGCGTACCAACTCTCGTACATGTGCGAACATAATTGCCCGATCTGTGCACGAATGTTTGTTTTTTAATTACAGGGGGCGCTACAGAGCCCCCCTGCCACGCTTGTATACCAGCCTTTGTACGGCCCTAGTGACAAAGGACTCTGACGTGTGTGCCAAATTTCAAGAGTTTTCGAGCATGTTAAGGGACCTCTAATGACCAATGTGTGTAAAAAAAAAAAATAAAAAATTAAAAAAATAAATAAATTCTAAGGAAAACAATAGGGCTTCGCACCTCTGGTGCAGGCCATTCTGGCCTGCTCCTCGGTGCTCGGGCCCTAAAAATACGACACAATTACAATAGGGTCCTACGCACCATAGGTGCTCGGGCCCTAAATATAGCTGCAAGCAGCGATGGCGGGCCCTCGCACGTTTGTGTATCGCTATACGGTGCCCCCCAGAAAACAATGCACGGTGGGCAAGTGCATCAAGTGGGTATATATCAGTGGACTATTTTATGTTGGTACTGACCCATTTGGGGACTGTAGGTAAAAGAAACCCAACATTTTATACAAACGGGGAGGCTAGTGAGCCACTTAAGAGACACACCCTTGTCCGACCTTTTTGTCCACACTTAACAGCCGACAAATGTGATGTGTGTTAAATTTCAAGATAATCTAAGCACGCCAAAAGCCTTAAATATGCCTGAAATAAAAGTAAAGTTTGAGGCGTTGCCATGGAAACGGCGTTCGAGATATCAAAAATCCCTTTGCAATTTATAATCAACAATGTCTCGGCATCATGGTGATTACGTTTGGTGGCAATCGCATGAATATCCTGGGAGGAGTATTTAAAAGTTCACCACATGCAACTGTAAAAAAATCCACCTTTTGTGACTGACACACTTCCTGGCGCCTGTTGGTGGCGCTATGTCCGAGATTCACAATAGGTACATCGATGCGATTGGAATCATAGGCCGAACATACACACTGCGTGTCATCCGAATAAGACATTTTTTGCTTTAGATATTAGACACTACCTGTTTCCCTGAATTCGCCATAAATTTGTCGCCTCGCCATGGCAGCACCGTTCAAAATATCAAAAATCCCTTCACAATTTAGCAAGTGCAATGTCTCGGCATCATGTTTCCCACGTTTGATGGAAATCGCATGAATTCTTTAGGAGAAGTATTTAAAAGTTCACCGCATGCACTTATAAAACAACCCAACATGGCCGACTTCCGGTTGGGCGGGGCTAATAGGTTTGATTGTGAAAGTTGTTTGGGTCTATGAGATCTATATGCATACCAACTCTCGTACATGTGCGTACATGTTTGCCCGATCTGTGCACCGATATTTGTTTTTGCATTTCAGGGGGCGCTACAGAGCCCCCCTGCCACGCCTATGTTCCAGTCTTTGACCGGTCCTAATGGCAGACGACTTTGACGTCTGTGCCAAATCTCGGGTGTTTTCGAGCATGTTAAGGCACACAAAGTGCATGCCAAGTGCTTAAATATGCCTGAAATAAAAGTAAAGTTTGACGCGTTGCCATGGGAACAGCGTTCGAGATATCAAAAATTCCCTCGCAATTTATTATCTACAATGTCTCAGCATCATGTTGACCACGTTTGGTGTCAATCGCATAAATATCCTGGGAGGAGTATTTAAAAGTTCACCACATGCAACTGTCAAAAAATCCACCTTTTGTGACTGACACACTTCGTGGCACCTGTTGGTGGCGCTATGTCCGAGATTCACAATAGACACATTGTTGCGATCGGGATCCTTGGCCGAACATAGACACCGCGTGTCGTCCGAATAAAACATTTTTTGCTTTAGATATGAAACACTTCCTGTTCTCCAAATTCGCCATAAATTTGTCGCCTCGCCATGGCAGCACTGTTCGAGATATCAAAAATCCCTTCGCAATTTAGCAAGTCCAATGTCTCGGCATCATGGTCACCACGTTTGATGTCAATCGCATGAATTCCCTAGGAGGAGTATTTAATAGTTCACCGCATACACTTATAAAACAAACCAAAATGGCTGACTTCCTGTTGGGCGGAGCTCATATTTTAGAGGGCAAAAGTTGTTCGGGTCGATGAGATCTATATGCGTACCAACTCTCGTGCATGTGCGTACATAATTGCTCGATCTGTGCACGACTGTTTGTTTTTTAATTACAGGGGGCGCTACAGAGCCCCCCTGCCACGCCCGTATTCCAGCCTTTGTCCGGCCCTAGTGACAAAGGACTTGGACGTGTGTGCCAAATTTCAAGAGTTTTCGAGTATGTTAAGGGACCTCAAATGGCCAATGTGTGTAAAAAAAAAAAAATAAATAAATAAATTCTAAGGAAAACAATAGGGCTTCGCACCTCTGGTGCAGGCCATTCTGGCCTGCTTCTCGGTGCTCGGGCCCTAATAAAAAACGACACAATTACAATAGGGTCCTACGCACCATAGGTGCTCGGGCCCTAATAAAGAAACGACACAATAACAATAGGGTCCTACGCACCTTTGGTGCTCGGGCCCTAAATATAGCTGCAAGCAGCGATGGCGGGCCCTCGCACGTTTGTGTATCGCTATACGGTGCCTCCCAGAAAACAATGCACGGTGGGCAAGTGCATCAAGTGGGTAAATATCAGTGGACTATTTTATGTTGTTACTGACCCATTTGGGAACTGTAGGTAAAAGAAACCCCACATTTTAGACAAACGGGGGCGCTAGTGAGCCACTTAAGAGACACACTGTTGTCCGACCTTTTTGTCCACACTTAACAGCCGACAAATGTGATGTATGTGTCAAATTTCAAGTTAATCTAAGCACGCCAAAAGCCTTAAATATGCCTCAAATTCACGTTGCAATTTATCATCTACAATGTCTCGGCATCATGTTGATTAAGTTTGGTGTCAATCGCTTGACTATTCTAGGAGGAGTATTTAAAAGTTCACCGCATGCACTTATAAAACAACCCAACATGGCCGACTTCCTGTTGGGCGGAGCTAATAGGTTTGATTGTGAAAGTTGTTCGGTCTATGAGATCTATATGCATACCAACTCTTGTACATGTGCGTACATTTGGCCGATCTGTGCACCAATATTTGTTTTTGCATTACAGGGGGCGCTACAGAGCCCTACTGCCACGTCTGTGCCTAATCTCCGGTGTTTTCGAGCATGTTAAGGCACCCAAAGTGCATGACAAGTGCTTAATTACGCCTGAAAATGAAAGTAAAGTTTGATGCGTTGCTATGGGAACAGCGTTTGAGATATCAAATATCCCTCCTTAATTTATTATCTACAATGTCTCAGCATCATGTTGACCACGTTTGGTGTCAATCGCATGAATATCCTGGGAGGAGTATTTAAAAGTTCACCACATGCAACTGTCAAAAAATCCACCTTTTGTGCAGCTATATTTATTTATTAGGCCCGAGCACCGAGAAGCAGGCCAGAATGGCCTGCACCAGAGGTGCGAAGCCCTATTGTTTTCCTTAGAATTTATTTATTTTTTTTTATTTTATTATTTTTTTTTTTTTACACACATTGGTCATTAGAGGTCCCTTAACATACTCGAAAACTTTCGAAATTTGGCACACACGTCAGAGTGAGGCTGGTATACAGGCGTGGCAGGGGGCTCTGTAGCGCCCCTGTAATGCAAAACAAATATCGGTGCACAGATGGGGCAAACATGTACACACATGTAAGAGAGTTGGTATGCATATAGATCTCATCGACCGAACAACTTTCGCCCTCTAAACTATGAGGTACGCCCAACAGGAAGTCAGCCATTTTGGTTTGTTTTATAAGTGCATGCGGTGAACTTTTAAATACTCCTCCTAGGGAATTCATGCGATTGACATCAAACGTGGCGAACATGATGGCGAGACATTGGACTTGCTAAATTGTGAAGGGATTTTGATATCTCGAACGGTGCTGCCATGGCGAGGCGACAAATTTATGGCGAATTTGGAGAACAGGAAGTGTTTAATATCTAAAGCAAAAAATGTGTTATTCGGACGACAAGTGGTGTGTATGTTCGGCCAAGGATTCCGATCGCATCGATGTGCCTATTGTGAATCTCGGACATAGCGCCACCAACAGGCGCCAGGAAGTGTGTCAGTCACAAAGGTGGATTTTTGACAGTTGCATGTGGTGAACTTTAAATACTCCTTCCAGGATATTTATGCGATTGACACCAAACGTGGTCAACATGATGCCGAGACATTGTAGATGATAAATTGCGAAGGATTTTGATATCTTGAACACCGTTCCCATGGCAAAGCCTCAAACTTTACTTTTATTTCAGGCATATTTAAGCATTTGGCATGCACTTTGTGTGTCTTAACATGCTCGAAAACACCGGAGATTTGGCACAGACGTCAAAGTCGTCTGCCATTAGGACCGGTCAAGGCTGGAACATAGGCGTGGCAATAGGGCTCTGTAGCGCCCCTGTAATGCAAAACAAATATCGGTGCACAGATGGGGCAAACATGTACACACATGTAAGAGAGTTGGTATGCATATAGATCTCATCGACCCGAACAACTTTCACAATTAAACCTATTAGCTCCGCCCAACAGGAAGTCGGCCATGTTGGGTTGTTTTATAGGTGCATGTGGTGAACTTTTAAATACTCCTCCTAGGGAATTCATGCAATTGACATCAAATGTGGAGAACATGATGCCGAGACATTGCCCTTGCTAAATTGCGAAGGGATTTTTGATATTTTGAACGGTGCTGCCGTGGCGAGGCAACAAATTTATGGCGAATTCAGTGAAAAAGTTAGTGTCTAATATCTAAAGCAAAAAATGTCTTATTTGGATGACATGCTGTGTATATGTTCGGACAAGGATTTCGATCGCATCAATGTGCCTATTGTGAATCTCGGACATAGCACCACCAACAGGCGCCAGGAAGTGTTTCAGTCACAAAAGGTGGATTTTTGACAGTTGCATGTGGTGAACTTTAAATACTCCTCCCAGGATATTTATGCGATTGACACCAAAAGTGGTCAACATGATGCTGAGACATTGTAGATGATAAATTGAGGAGGAATTTTTGATATATCAAACGCTGTTCCCATAGCAACGTGTCAAACTTTACTTTCATTTTCAGGCGTAATTATGCACTTGGCATGCACTTTGAGTGCCTTAACATGCTCAAAAACACCGGAGATTAGGCACAGACGTGGCAGTAGGGCTCTGTAGTGCCCCCTGTAATGCAAAAAAAATGCAAAAAAAAAAAAAAATAAATAAATAAATAAATAAATTCTAAGGAAAACAATATGGCTTCGCACCTCTGGTGCAGGCCATTCTGGCCTGCACCAGAGGTGCTCAGGCCCTAATAAATAAACGGAAGGAAAACAATAGGGTCCTACGCACCTTCGGCGCTCGGGCCCTAATAATAATAAAAAAAACGACACAATTACAATAGGGTCCTACGCACCATAGGTGCTTGGGCCCTAAAAAAGGTCTTTACTTAGGTTGAACAAAGGTGCAGCTGTATGGCTACTCAGAACAAGTGTGAACTCTAACACAACTTGTAACACACTTGTTTCGCCAGCTCCGCTTCAATTAAACTATAGATAATAAAAATATTAAGTTGTCATTTACACCATTACACAGTCAACAGGTTATATTTATACCTAAATGCCAACAGGAACAGCATGGAATTTATCCTCTATGTCACCACGCACCAAAACAAGGGTCTTTAAATACTGTGGCCGCTTTCACCTCATTAGGCCACCAATCACAGCCCACCCAGGCCAGAGGATTAAATCACTTATCCTGCCAAAAGTAGTTTGAATGTGAAGGTTCATTCTAAGCACAGTCACATGACCCATTAAAGGGTGTGTATACTCATGCAACCAGGATGCAATGTGTTTGTGATTTTTCTTCTATTTTTGTTCCTGAATGCTGTTGACTGATATTTCACATTAAAGGTGGAAAAAATATCCGATGATCTGATAACTCTTTGCTCAATTTTTGGTTGTAAATAAAAGGATTATAAAGTAAGGATATTTATACATTTGGTCTCTCTCTCTCTCTCTCTCTCTCTCTCAGGGTGATGATTGGTGGAGTGCGTGTCCGAGCTCTGTACACTTACACAGGGGAAGGTGAAGATGAGCTGTCATTCAAAGCAGGTGACCATGCTTATTTCATATTTGGCCATGCCTACACCTCTTCCTGGATTATAGATGTAATCATTTGAAGGTTTTGTGTGTGTGTGTGTGTGTGTGTATGTGTATGTGTGTGTGTGTGTGTTTGTGTGTGTGTGTGAGAAGGTGAAGAGTTTCTGAAGGTGGAGGATGAAGATGACCAGGGGTGGTGTCGTGGAATAAAAGAAGGAGTGGAAGGCTACTATCCAGCCAATTATGTTCTGCCAGTGTAGTGACATCATCACTATGTACTGTTACTGACATCAGAAAGGGGGCGGGGCTTATGTTGTGTGAAGGTTGCCACAGAAGCTGTCAAACACACACACACACACACACACACACACACACACACACACACACACACACACACAGAGTTTTTAAATTCTTGCTGCCCCCTTTTGGACAAAATGAAAAGTTAAATATATGTTTAAATGAAATGGTGGTGAGATGTTCCAAACATTTCTCCTGGTTTTACTCTGATGCTTCTGTTTCTCCTCTTAAATAAATACAAGTCACAAAAATATGAATTTATCATAGATATACAGAACAGATGTAGAGCAGTAGAGATTATATTTCCGTGGTCAAGATGCAGTAAAGATGTTCCCATCAACACTAACATCAATGATACCAATGAGTTCCTTTATTTCTATTAAAACTCAGTTCCTCTGAGTGTGTGTGTGTGTGTGTGTGTGTGTGTGTGTGTGTGTGTGTGTGTGTCTCTATCAGTCCACAAGATGGCAGCACTGATCTGAATAACTCTAGTAGACTGTAGACAGCAGTTAGTGGAGCTGTTAAAGATGTGCTCTGTCCTGATTGATACTCGTTCACTTCACTTCAGTCCTTCATGCTCACTGCAAGGCATCAAAAGTTCAGCAACACACAAATGAATGAAAGTGTGATAGAAACTGTATTTATAAATGTATGTTGTTACCTTGATAGTACTTTTATTAGTTTAAACATTTTAAAAGATATTACAAAATAGTAATTGAAATCAATTCAGAAGGCCTTCAGCATGGCATATTTAATAATATTCAGTTTTAAGTATATTCAATATTCATATTTTAAGTAAAAATAACAGTTTTTGTCTAGAATATATAAGATGTGCTATGTGAGCAGATGTGTGTTTTATTTATATATGTCTTAAATCACACAAAATACTCAGGATGAACTAATTTCCAATGAATGAGGGAACACTTCATTTTAGCAAGCAGAACAGTGTTATCACTCCTCACTCCTCACCCCTCCTCACTATCAGAACAGCACCACCTCTACTCACTATCAGAACAGCACTACCCCTCCTCACTATCAGAACAGCACTACCCCACGTCAATATCAGAACAGCACTACCCCTCGTCACTATCAGAACAATACCACCCCTCTTCACTATCAGAACAGCACTACACCTCGTCACTATCAGAACAGCACTACCCCTCCTCACTATCAGAACAGCACTAACCCTCCTCACTATCAGAAGAGCAATATTCTTCCTCACTATCAGAACAGCACTACCCCGCCTCACAATCAGAACAGCACTACCCCTCCTCACTATCAGAACAGCACTAGTCTTTTCACTATCAGAACAGCACTACCCTCCTCACTATCAGAACAGCACCACACCTCCTTACTATCAGACCAGCACTACCCCTCATCACTATCACAACAGCACCACCCCTCCTCACTATCAGAACAGCACCACCCCTCCTCACTATCAGAACAGCGCTACCCCTCCTCACTTTTAGAAGAGTGCTACCCCCCTTACTATCAGAAGAGTGCTACCCATCCTCACTATCAGAACAGCACTACCCCTCCTCACTTTCAGAAGAGCACTATTCTTCCTCACTATCAGAACAGCAATACCCCTCCTCACTATCAGAAGATCACTACCCCTAATCACTATCAGAACAGCACTACCCCTCCTCACTATCAGAAGAGCACTATTCTTCCTCACTATCAGAACAGCACTACCCCGCCTCACCATCAGAACAGCACTACCCCTCCTCACTATCAGAACAGCACTAGTCTTTTCACTATCAGAACAGAACTACCACTCCTCACTATCAGAAGAGCACTACCCCTCCTCACTATCAGAACAACACCACCCCTCCTCACTATCAGAACAGCACCACCCCTCCTCACAATCAGAACAGCGCTACCCCTCCTCACTATCAGAACAGCACCACCCCTACTCACTATGAGAACATCACTACCCCTTGTCACTATCAGAACAGCACTACCTCTCCTCACTATCAGAAGAGCACTACCCCTCCTCATTATCAGAACAGCACCACCCCTCCTCACTATCAAAACAGCATTAAACCTCCTCACTATCAGAACAGCACTACCCCTCCTCACTATCAGAACAGCACCACCCTCCTCACTATCAGAACAGCACTACCCTCCTCACTATCAGAACAGCACCACCCCTCCTCACTATCAGAACAGCACTACCCTCCTCACTATCAGAACAGCACCACCCTCCTCACTATCAGAACAGCACTACCCCTCCTCACTATCAGAACAGCACCACCCCTCCTCACTATCAGAACAGCACCACCCCTCCTCACTATCAGAACAGCACTTCCCCTCGTCACTATCAGAACAGCACTACCCCTCCTCACTATCAGAACAGCACCACCCTCCTCACTATCAGAACAGCACTACCCTCCTCACTTTCAGAAGAGCACTATTCTTCCTCACTATCAGAACAGCACCACCCTCCTAACTATCAGAACATCACTACCCCTCCTCACTATCAGAACAACACCACCCCTCCTCACTATCAGAACAGCGCCACCCCTCCTCACTATCAGAACAGCGCTACCTGTCCTCACTATCAGAACAGCACACCCCTCCTCACTATCAGAACAGCACCCCTCCTCACTATCAGAACAGCACCACCCCTTCTCACTATTAGAACTTCACTACCCCTCCTCATTATTAGAACTTCACCACCCCTCCACACTATCAGAACAGCATTACCCCTAGTCACTATCAGAACAGCCCACCCCTCGTTACTATCAGAACAGCACCACCCCTTCTCACTATCAGAACAGCGCCACCCTCCTCACTATCAGAACAGCACTACCTCTCCTCACTATCAGAACAGCACTACCCCTCCTCACTATCAGAACAGCACTACCCTCCTCACTATCAGAACAGCACCACCCCTCCTCACTATCAGAACAGCACCCCTCCTCACTTTCAGAAGAGCACTATTCTTCCTCACTATCAGAAGAGCACCACCCCTTCTCACTATTAGAACTTCACTACCCTCCTCACTATCAGAACAACACCACCCCTCCTCACTATCAGAACAGCACCACCCCTCCTCACTATCAGAACAGCGCTACCTGTCCTCACTATCAGAACAGCTACCCCTCCTCACTATCAGAACAGCTACCCCTCCTCACTATCAGAACAGCACCACCCCTTCTCACTATTAGAACTTCACTACCCTCCTCATTATTAGAACTTCACCACCCCTCCACACTATCAAAACAGCATTACCCCTAGTCACTATCAGAACAGCCCTACCCCTCGTTACTATCAGAACAGCACTACCCCTCGTCACTATCAGAACAGCGCCACCCCTCCTCACTATCAGAACAGCACTACCCTCATCACTATCAGAACAGCACTACCCTCCTCACTATCAGAACAGCACTACCCTCCTCACTATCAGAACAGCACTACCCCTCCTCACTATCAGAACAGCACCACCCCTCCTCACTATCAGAACAGCACCACCCCTCCTCACTATCAGAACAGCGCCACCCCTCCTCACTATCAGAACAGCGCTACCTGTCCTCACTATCAGAAGAGCGCCACCCCTCCTCACTATCAGAACAGCACTACCCCTCCTCACTATCAGAACAGCACCACCCCTCCTCACTATCAGAATAGCACCTCCCCTCGTCACTATCAGAACAGCACCTCCCCTCGTCACTATCAGAACAGCACTACCCCTCCTCACTATCAGAACAGCACCTCCCTCCTCACTATCAGAACAGCACCTCCCTCGTCACTATCAGAACAGCACTACCTCCTCACTATCAGAACAGCACCTCCCCTCGTCACTATCAGAACAGCACTACCCCTCCTCACTATCAGAACAGCACCACCCCTCCTCACTATCAGAACAGCACTACCCCTCCTCACTTTCAGAAGAGCACTACCCCTCCTCACTATCAGAACAGCACCACCCCTCCTCACTATCAGAACAGCGCCACCCCTCCTCACTATCAGAACAGCGCCACCCGTCCTCACTATCAGAACAGCGCCACCCGTCCTCACTATCAGAAGAGCGCTACCCCTCCTCACTATCAGAACAGCGCTACCCCTCCTCACTATCAGAAGAGCACCACCCCTTCTCACTATTAGAACTTCACTACCCCTCCTCATTATTAGAACTTCACCACCCCTCCTCACTATCAAAACAGCATTACCCCTAGTCACTATCAGAACAGCCCTACCCCTCGTTACTATCAGAACAGCACTACCCCTCGTCACTATCAGAACAGCGCCACCCCTCCTCACTATCAGAACAGCACTACCCCTCGTCACTATCAGAACAGCACTACCCCTCGTCACTATCAGAACAGCACTACCCCATGTCAATATCAGAACAGCACCACCCCTCCTCACTATCAGAACAGCACCTACCCCCCTCACTATCAGAACAGCACTATCTCTCGTCACTATCAAAACAGCACTACCCCTCCTCACAATAAATATGTGTTCAGCCTCGAACTTAAACACTGAGACTGTGTCTGAGTCCCGAACACTGATTGGAAAGTTGTTCTATAATTTTGGGGTTTATAAGAGAAACATCTGCCCCCTGCTGGAGTCTTCATTATTTGAGGTACCAAAAGATAGCCTGCACCTTTTGATCTAAGTAGCCGTGGAGGATCATACTGGTACAGAAGTTCACTCAGATACTGCGGTGTGAGAGCGTTAAGTGCTTTATATGTCAGTAGTAGTATTTTATAATCAGTGTGAGATGTAATTGGGAGCAGTGTAGATGATTAAAACAGGGCTGATGTGGTCATATTTTCTGGATCTAGTGAGGACTCTTGCTGCTGCATTCTGAACTAACTGAAGCTTATTTCTGCACTTACTCCAACACCCAGACAGTAAAGCGTTACAGTAGTCTAATCTAGATGTTACAAAAGCATCAACTAGTTTTTCTGCATCCTGTAACGACATCATATTTCTCATTTTAGCAATATTTCTAAGGTGAAAGAAGGAGATCCTGGTAATATTATTCACGTGAGACTCAAAGGAAAGACTCGGGTCAATAATCACACCAAGGTCTTTGACTGCTCTACACACTGAGACAGAAACATCATCCAGAGATGCTACGGAATCTAAAAGTTTACTTCTAGCTGCCTGTGGTCCTAGTAAAAGTACTTCCGTCTTATCTGAGTTGAGCAGAAGAAAGTTATCAAGCATCCACTGTCTAATGTCCTTTACACACTCCTCAACATTGTTAAGCTGATCTCTCTCATCTGGCTTTGCTGAAATATACAGCTGTGCATCATCAGCATAGCAATGGAAGCGAATACCTTGTTTATGTAAAATTTGACCCAGAGGCAGTAGAAATAAAGAGAAAAGCAGTGGGCCTAAGACAGATCCTTGCGGAACACCAAATTTTACCTCAGAGAGTGTGGAGAACTCACCATTTACATCAACAAACTGATAGCGATCAGTCAAATAAGACCTGAGCCAGGAGAGAGCTGTTCCTTAATTCCAACGACGTTCTCAAGTCCAGCAAGCAGGAGATTATGATCAATGGTGTGAAAAGCTGCACTGAGGTCGAGCAAAACAAGTAAAACTTGGGCTTCTCCCATCAGAGGTCGCCACAGCGGATCATCCTCATGTTTGATTTGGCACGTTTTTAAGCTGGATGCCCTTCCTAATGCAACCTCCCCATTTACCTGGGCTTTTGACTGGCACCAAGAGTGGCTGGGGTTGGTTCCCTAACCAGGGATCGAACCCGGGCCGCAGCCATGAGAGTGCCGCATCCTAACCACTAGATCACCAGAGCAAAACAAGTAAAAAGACAAAACCCTGATCAGAGGCCAATAACAGTCATTTACCACCTTAATTAGCGCCGTCTCTGTGCTATGATGAGGCCGAAATCCTGATTGATATATTTCATAAATGTTATTCCTCAATAGAGGAATCTTGGATTTTCTAGAATCTTGGATATAAAGGGGAGATTTGATAGTAGGGGTTATTAACTGCCAGTTTGAAGGATTTAGAATCATAACCAGTGCTAATGGAAGATATTTTCTGGATCTAGTGAGGACTCTTGCTGCTGCATTCTGAACTAACTGAAGCTTATTTCTGCACTTACTCCAACACCCAGACAGTAAAGCGTTACAGTAGTCTAATCTAGATGTTACAAAAGCATCAACTAGTTTTTCTGCATCCTGTAACGACATCATATTTATCATTTTAGCAATATTTCTAAGGTGAAAGAAGGAGATCCTGGTAATATTATTCACGTGAGACTCAAAGGAAAGACTCGGGTCAATAATCACACCAAGGTCTTTGACTGCTCTACACACTGAGACAGAAACATCATCCAGAGATGCTACGGAATCTAAAAGTTTACTTCTAGCTGCCTGTGGTCCTAGTAAAAGTACTTCCACCTTATCTGAGTTGAGCAGAAGAAAGTTATCAAGCATCCACTGTCTAATGTCCTTTACACACTCCTCAACCTTGTTAAGCTGATCTCTCTCATCTGGCTTTGCTGAAATATACAGCTGTGCATCATCAGCATAGCAATGGAAGCGAATACCTTGTTTATGTAAAATTTGACCCAGAGGCAGCAGAAATAAAGAGAAAAGCAGTGGGCCTAAGACAGATCCTTGCGGAACACCAAATTTTACCTCAGAGAGTGTGGAGAACTCACCATTTACATCAACAAACTGATAGCGATCAGTCAAATAAGACCTGAGCCAGGAGAGAGCTGTTCCCTTAATTCCAACGACGTTCTCAAGTCCAGCAAGCAGGAGATTATGATCAATGGTGTGAAAAGCTGCACTGAGGTCGAGCAAAACAAGTAAAACTTGGGCTTCTCCCATCAGGGGTCGCCACAGCGGATCATCCTCATGTTTGATTTGGCACGTTTTTAAGCTGGATGCCCTTCCTAATGCAACCCTCCCCATTTACCTGGGCTTTTGACTGGCACCAAGAGTGGCTGGGGTTGGTTCCCTAACCAGGGATCGAACCCGGGCTGCAGCCATGAGAGTGCCGCATCCTAACCACTAGATCACCAGAGCAAAACAAGTAAAGAGACAAAATCCTGATCAGAGGCCAATAACAGTAATTTACCACCTTAATTAGCGCCGTCTCTGTGCTATGATGAGGCCGAAATCCTGATTGATATATTTCATAAATGTTATTCCTCAATAGAGGAATCTTGGATTTTCTAGAATCTTGGATATAAAGGGGAGATTTGATAGTAGGGGTTATTAACTGCCAGTTTGAAGGATTTAGAATCATAACCAGTGCTAATGGAAGAGTTTATTATTTTTAATACAGGTTTAATTACTTCTGAAATTATCTGTTCGAGGATACTTGTAGGCAAGGGATTGAGAATGCAGGTACATTAGAACAGCACTACCCCTCCTCACTATCAGAACAGCACTACCCCTCCTCACTATCAGAACAGCACTACCCCTCCTCACTATCAGAACAGCACTATCAGAACAGCACTACCCCTACTCACTATCAGAACAGCACCAGACCACCTCATCATGAAAACTGCACTAACCCTCCAGAACAGCCCCTCTCCTCAGCATCAGAGGACAGTACTGCTCCTCAGCATCAGAGTATAGTACACATCTGTAGTTTCAGGGGAAAATCAGGAGACATTACCTCTCCTTAGTTTCAGAGTAAAAATTCACCTCTTTGTAATCAGGTTACAGAAACCCTCCTCAGAATCAGTGAACAGGACCCCTGTTTATAATCAGTGGACAGTACCCATATTTGAATCAGTGAACAGTACCCATGTGTTGAATCTGGGGACAGTACCCCTAATAATGAATTAGGATACAGAACCTCTGTTTCATTCAGTGACAGTACCCATGTTTAGAATCAGTGGACAGTACCCATGTTTAGAATCAGGGGACAGTACCCCTAATAAGGAATCAGGGGACAGAACCCCTGTTTCGAATAAGGGGAAAGTACCCCTGTTTAAAATCATTGAACAGTACCCATGTTTCAATCAGTGAACAGTACCCCTCTTTAGATCAGTGAGCAATGTCAATGTTTATAATAAGGGACAGAACTCCTGTTGAGAATTAGGGTACAGTACCCCTGTTTACAATCAGTGAACAATACCCATGTTTAGAATCAGTGAAAAATACCCCTGCTTCATTCAGTGAATGCCAGTACCCTGGTTTAGAATGCCAGTACCCTGGTTTAGAATCAGTGGACAGTACTCCTGTTTAGAATCAGTGAACAGTACACAATTTTCACTCAGTGAACAATACCACTGTTTAGAATCATTGAACAGGACCCATGTTCAGAATCAGTGAACAGTAACCCTGTTTCAATCAGTGAACGGTACCCATGCTTCAACCAGTGAACAGTACCACTGTTAAAATCAGTGGACAGTACCCCTGTTAATAATCAGTGGACAGGACCCCTGTTTAGAATCAGTGAACAGTACACCTGTTTCAATCAGTGGACAGAACCCCTGTTTAGAATAGGGGGAAGTACCCCTGTTAAGAATCAGTGAACAGTACACAATTTTCACTCAGTGAACAATACCACTGTTTAGAATCATTGAACAGGACCCATGTTCAGAATCAGTGAACAGTAACCCTGTTTCAATCAGTGAACGGTACCCATGCTTCAACCAGTGAACAGTACCACTGTTAAAATCAGTGGACAGTACCCCTGTTAATAATCAGTGGACAGGACCCCTGTTTAGAATCAGTGGACAGTACCCCTGTTTAGAATCAGTGGACAGTACCCCTGTTTAGAATCAGTGGACAGTACCCCTGTTAAGAATCAGTGGACAGGACCCCTGTTTAGAATCAGTGAACAGTACACCTGTTTCAATCAGTGGACAGAACCCCTGTTTAAAATCAGGGAAATGTACACCTGTTAAGAATCAGTGAACAGTACCCCTGTTTCAATTACTGAACAATACCACTGTTTAGAATTAGGGGACAGTACCCTTGTTTGGAATCAGTGAACAATACCCCTGTTTCATTCAGTTAACAGTACCCTTGTTTTAATCAGTGGACAGTACCCCTGTTAAGAATTAGGGGGTCCCCCTGTTTCAATTAGTAAAGAGTACCCCTGTTTAGAATCAGTAATCAGTACCCATTTTTCAATCAGTGAACAGTACCCCTCTTTAGATCAGTGAGCAATGTCAATGTTTATAATAAGGGACAGAACCCCTGTTGAGAATTAGGGGACAGTACCCCTGTTTACAATCAGTGAACAATACCCATGTTTAGAATTAGTGAAAAGTACCCCTGCTTCATTCGGTGAACAGTACCCTGGTTTAGAATCAGTGGACAGTACCCCTGTTAATAATCAGTGGACAGGACCCCTGTTTAGAATCAGTGAACAGTACACCTGTTTCAATCAGTGGACAGAACCCCTGTTTAGAATAGGGGGAAGTACACCTGTTAAGAATCAGTGAACAGTACCCCTGTTTCAATCACTGAACAATATCATTGTTTAGAATCAGGGGACAGTACCCTTGTTTAGAATCAGTGAACAATACCCCTGTTTCATTCAGTTAACTGTACCCTTGTTTTAATCAGTGGACAGTACCCCTTTTAAGAATTAGGGGTCCCCCTGTTTCAATTAGTAAAGAGTACCCCTGTTTAGAATCAGTAATCAGTACCCATTTTTTAATCAGTGGACAGAAGCCCTGTTTAGATTTAGGGGAAAGTACCCCTGTTTAAAATAATTGGACAGAACCTCTGTTTAGAATCTGTAGACAGTAGCCCTGTTTCGAACCAGGGGACAGTACGCCTGTTTAGAACCAGTGGACAGTGCCCATGTTTTAATCAGTGAGCAGTACCCCTGATTAGAATCAGGGGACAGTACCCCTGTTTAAATCAGTGAACAGTACCCCTGTATAAAAAAGTGGACAGGAGTCCTGTTTAGAATCAGTAAACAGTACCCCTGTTTAAAATAAGTGGACTGTACCCCTGTTTAGAATCCGTGAACAGTACCCCTGTTTCAATTGGTGGACAGTATCCCTGTTTAAAATAATTGAACAGAACCTCTGTTTAGAATCTGTAGACAGTAGCCCTGTTTTGAACCAGGGGACAGTACGCCTGTTTAGAACCAGTGGACAGTATCCCTGTTTAAAATCAGTGGACAGTATCCCTTTTTAAAATCAGGAGACGCTATCCCTGTTTAAAATCAGGAGACAGTATCCCTGTTTAGAATCAGGGGAAAGTATCCCTGTTTAAAATCAGGAGACAGTATCAGTGTTTAAAATCAGGGGACAGTATCCCTGTTTAAAATCAGGAGACAGTATCCCTGTTTAGAACCAGGAGACAGAACACAGACAATTACACAGAAATCATTTAAAATGTGCACATTATAACTGCATGACCTCCGCTGTAAATCTAAAATGAAATAAAATGTAATTAATTTTACATTTTAATTAGATGAACTTTGATTAATTCACAATTCTACAAAATTAGGATTCTCTCTGGTAAACTGAAGGAAATAACCAGCATCTGTATTTTCTCGTTTTCTGATCTAAATTTTATTGACACTTTGGCCTTACAAAAGTTATCAAAGTGGTTAAGATATCTGATAGTTGTATTATAACATGTACAAATCAACTGAGACTCGACAACACACCAGTTTCCGAGAATATGATCTGAAATCAATCAGGGAATCTGTGAATGTGCAGCTCACTGAATCTGACTGCTAAATTACTATTATTATTATTATTATTATTATTATTATTATTATTATTATTATTACATTATATACTGTATATATATATTTGTTGCCACAGCTAACTAATTTATTGCTTATTCTATTTGTAATGTCTTGCATGTAGTTACAATATTTTATCTTTGTATGAATTCTTGGAAAAGTACCACACACACACAGTCTCTCTCCTACACAGTAACATATTGTGTAAGAACTAAATATTTATCTCACAGACAGGAAGTGATGTCGCAGCTGTTGTTTCCATGGAAACGGATGTAGTTGCTTAGATACTGTCACTTCAGCCTCTCCCTCCCTCTCCCTCTCTCTCTTCCTCTCACTCTCTCCATCCCTCTCTCTCTCTCTCTCTCTCTCTCTCTCTCCTCTCTCTCTCTCTCTCTCTCTCTCTCTCTCTCTCTCTCTCTCTCTCTCTCTCTCTCTCTCTTCCCTCTCTCTCTCTTGCCTCTCTCTCTCTCTCTCTCTTGCCCTCTCTCTCTCTCTCTCTCTCTCTTGCCTCTCTCTCTCTTGCCTCTCTCTCTCTCTGCCCTCTCTCTCTCTCTCTCTCTCTCCCTCTCTCTCTTGCCCTCTCTCTCTCTCTCCTCTCTCTCTCTCTCTCTCTTGCCTCTCTCTCTCTCTCTCTCTCTCTCTCTCTCTCTCTCTCTCTCTCTCTCTCTCTTGCCCTCTCTCTCTCTCTATGTGTCAGTGACATTGGAATTATTTTTGCAATATGAATTTTCACAGGTATGCAAATATAGAGGACATTTCTGTGTATGTGTGTGTGTGTGTGTGTGTGTGTGTGTGTGTGTGTGTGTGTGTGTGTGTGTGTGTGTGTGTACATGTGTTTGAAACAGGGCTTCATTGTCATCATCAGTATCAGTGCCCTCCAGACTGATGACTCTAACTAGACACCCACACACACACACACACACACACACACACACACACACACACACACACACACGTGTGGATGACAAGAACATGGGGAAAACACAGAGAGAGAAATTGATACAGTGAGAGGAGTCAAGAGGAACAGGGGTATATAAAATAAGAAAAAGATAGGAAAAGAGAAAAAAAAGAAAGAGGGATAGAGACAGAAAGAGACAGACAGACAGACAGACATCCGGGAGCACAGGAGAAAGAAGGAGGAATATCCACTGCACTACTGTGTGACTGGATTCTTAATGGAGGAGAGAGAAAGAGAGAGAGAGAGAGAGACAGAGACAGAGACGATAAGGAATAGGAAGCGACAGACAGAAAGATGAAAAAGAAGTGTAAAATGGAAAGAGCATGGGTGGAAGAGACAGAGAGAGAGAGAGAGAGTGAGATAGAGAGCGAGAGAGAGAGAGAGAGAGAGAGAGAGAGAGAGAGAGAGTGAGTGAGTGATTGAAAGAGAGACTTTTGACTTTTCACACACCTTTATTTATTTTCCCACTTATTTAACATTCCTTTTTAGTTCCTAAACTATTGATAACATGCTCAATTAAAATTAAAGAATAAAAACCAAATACACAGCTGTACGGACACTTTCATAAATATTCAAATGAATAAATAGGTAAAAGAAGAAAGCACAATTAATGAATAAATACTGGTGTGTGCGTAAAAAAGTAAAAAATAAATAAAAAAATACACAAAATTTAAACCTGCTTATGCACAGATTAAAAACACACACTTGGATTAAATGAGGACACACACATTAAAACATTACACATGTAAAGCAATTGATGATCCTGGTCCAGTGTGAACAAGACATCATTCAGTGCCCAGGGACAGGACAGGACAGGACAGGACAGGACAGGACAGGACAGGACAGGACAAGACAAGACAAGACAATTTCTATTGCGCTTTTCACAACAGGCATCGTCTCAAAGCAGCTTTACAGAAATCAACAGTGAAGGTGAATGGTGTGTGTTTATCCCTGATGATCAGCCTGTGGCAAGGAAAAACTCCCTTAGATGTTATGAGGAAGAAACCTTGAGAGGAACCAGACTCAAAAGGGGAACCCATCCTCATTTGGGTGACATCAAGAGTGTGATTATAGTCTTTAAACACTACAGAACATTGGAGAGTGAGAACTAACATGAGCACTGGAGTATAAGATTATAAGTAATGATCTTTCTACAGTCTTATACAGTCTATATGGTTATAAAAGTAGGAGCTACTGAGCTCAACATTTGTGATCATCACAGATCCAGCATCAGCTTCTCCATGCCAGAGCCTTTAAACACTCCAGGAGGTCCAATGTCAAAACCACACATGTAGTGGTATCCAATTGGCACTGGTTTGTCTCTAGATGGTTCTGGATGTTTGCGAGTTCGGCATCTACTTCTTCAAAGGTCTATAATCTTCATGAGGTGGGAGGTGACTGGAGCTGGCCAACCTCAGGAAGCCTCGGGATGGGGAGAGAAAGAGAAGCAGTGGAGAGGAATTAGTGTAGCTGCTGTTTATGATATTAACAGCACAAGTTGATAATGTGCATGTGATCAGATGTTCTGGAGCACAAGGTTATGATGTGATGTGTGTTATGTGTAGAACTCGCTAAAAACATACGTCTTTAATCTGCACTTAAACTGGGAGAGTGTGTCTGAACCCTGAACACTGTCAGGAAGACTGTTTCCAGAGTTTAGGAGCTAAATGTGAGAATGTTCTACCACCTTTAGTGGACTTTGCTATTCTAGGAACTACTAGAAGCCCAGAGTTTTGAGATCTCAGGGAGCGTGACAGATTGTAGCGTGTTAAAAGACTGGAGCGATACATAGGAGCCAAACCATTTAGTGTTTTATAAGTGAGTAGCAGTAGTTTGAAGTCTATTCGAAACTTAACAGGAAGCCAGTGCAGGGATGAGAAGATTGGGGTTATATGGTCATATTTTCTTGACCTTGTAAGAACTCTTGCTGCTGCATTCTGAACTAACTGTAGCTTGTTTATTAATGATGCAGGACATCCACCTAGTAATGCATGGAGGTCATGAACACATGGACGAGCTTCTCTGCATCGGATATAGATAAAAGCATCCAGATTGTGTGTGGTGTAAAACAGCTGAACTCCAGCCTGAGCCTGGCAGATATTAAAGCTTTAACCATCTACTGTACCTTCACCTCAGAGTTTCCTTTTCCTGGTCAACCAGATTACCAGCTTTATTTCTCCTGTTGGGAAGTTTATAAAGCAGATACGTTTTCTGTCTATACTCGTGAATCTGGGCCCAAAGATAAAAAATTCTTCGTTTCTGCCCAGTTCTCTGCCCCGTCCATGAACACCCTGAAGAGTCATCTCAGCCTGCAGCAGTGTAGAAACAGGTGGTCTACTGACTCGTCTGTGTTACAGAAGACACATTCCCTCCCTATGGTGGGGTCGATGTGTGCCACATGTCTGTTTGTAGCTACCGCCCAGTGAACAATTCTCCATTGGAGATCCAAAGTTCGTTTCTCTATCGGAGGTTTGTACAGGGATCTCCAGCAGCCTTTGGAAGACGAGTCTGGCCCAAACACTTCTGACTACTTCGATGCTTTACAGTCTTTGAGCGTGCTGTAGTGTGACACCTTTATGCAGCTGATATACAGTGCTTTCTTCGAGGTGTTCTCAAAGTCCTCCAGTTGAGGGGTCCTGAAGGTCAGAAGAGAGCCTTCCTCTGGCTCCGCCTCCACCGCAGCTGAAACTCTGTTTGAAGGCGGAGGGTAGTGCTGAGAGGTTGCTCTCTATCGTGAGTGTCATAAACCTTTTGGACTTGGATGCCTGTCAAACTGCACATCTCTTCTGGGCTTCTCCAGCTGGCCGCATTCCTCAGGTCTTCGTGCATCACACTTTTGCCATGATGATTTGTACGCTCCTGTGTTCCAGTATCTGTGCTCGGATTAGTGGATTGTTAAAAAGAGGTGTATTTCCTCTCCAGTGTCCATAATTTAAAAAGTCCCTCTGGACTTTAAAAACTTGTGTCCAGGCTGTTAGAACAGATCTGTAGAAAGGAGAAAACTCCCTTGAATCCGTGTTGCACAGTCTGGTTAAAAACAGATCCATGTGGTATTTAAAAATGCAGGGTGCAAGCCGTGTCTGCCCAGCATGGTGTTAACAGGAGTCTTTGTGCAGCTTGAAGTCTAAAAGTCCTGATTCTATTTCTGATGTCCATCAGACCCTGACCCCCCTCCAGGACAGAAAGGTAGAGTGCAGTAGCTTGTATCCAGTGCCGCCCGGCCCAGAAAAAGTCAGTAAGTTTCATCTGTAACGCCTGCACAATGCTGCTGGAGGATCCAGAACGCTCATCTTGTGCCACAGTGCTGAAGCTCCAGGTTGTTTGCGAATCAATACTCATACCCCTGTATGAAAGCTGAGGTAGCACCCAGGACCATCAAGACCCTATCTTAATGTTGTCCATAAGGAAAGAGAGAAAGGGAAGATAGACGTGTAACAGACAGTACAGAGTAGGAAAGGAGTCACCCCGTGTCACCATTTCAGAGAAAATTTTTTGCTGCCGTTTTTCCTCTTCTTAGTTTTGTTACAAATTTTTTTTATCTGAACCTTATTCTTTTGCTCAGTTCATCAAAACCTGCTGACTTCTGGATTTTAATTACTGATTTTAGAAATCTATTAACATCTAGAAAAAAGTTCCGAACCTCAACAGTTTTACCAAAAGTTTCATCTAGAAAGTGGTTGATCTCCTTAGCGGTGTAAAGCTGCTCATCTTCCTGTATTGAGGTGATATCAGACATCTCAGAGAGACTGTCATCATCACACATCTCATCCGTCCCATCACTTACATCAGCCAGTTCTCCCCGGGGTAGAGAGGAGTGTGTTACTTCCACACCTTTACTGCTGTCGACCTGAACCTCACACTGAGCATCACCACCATCAGCTCCATGACCTGCAAACACCTCCACATTATCATTCCCACTGTCACAGCCTCTTACTACAGTTTTATTACAGTGTGTGTCTGTTTTCTCCTGTATTTGTGTCTGAATGGGTTCAGCACTGGGATTTTCACTGTCACTACTCTCTGTCATGTTTTTCTCACCGGCTGCTGGAGCCACACTGGGACCAGCTGCTTCATTACCCGTTTCTTTTCTGGTTGTTTATTCGCAGTTTCATTAACTTTATGTGGACATGCGTTTTGTTTTGTGCCGGTTTTTTCTGACCTCTCTATCCCGGGGAGGACTGGCTGATTTAAGTGATGGGATGGATGAGATGTGTGATGATGACAGTCTCTCTGAGATGTCTGATATCACCTCAATACAGGAAGATGAGCAGCTTTACACCGCTAAGGAGATCAACCACTTTCTAAATCTCCACACTCAAAGCATTTTAAACTGCCGGTACTGGTGTAGATCATGTAGGATTTCCTTTCATGATAGATGCAGAAGGAGATATTGAGGGTCGGGAAATCCAGAAACATGTAAACCTGACGTCTAAGTACATGACATGCTTGAGTGAGTAGTTTTTGCACCTAAGGCGGGGAACCATTTTCATTCTGCTCACAGTTTTCCCAAACCTGTCAAGTTCCTTCTTGATGTTGGAATCGGAAATAAACGGAGGAACATTTGATACTGTAACCCTCAAAGACTAAGACGCGAGTGGTGAGATGGTAGTGTGAGCTCCATTCACCCACACTCCACTCCCAATCACCTGCTCCACTACACTACACTCCCAATCACCTGCCCCACTACACTCCACTCCCAATCACCTGCCCCACCAAACTCCCCTCCAGATCACCTGCCCCACTACATTCCACTCCCGATTACCTGCCCCACCAAACTCCACTCTCAATCACCTGCCCCACTACACTCCACTCCCGATCACCTGCCCCACTACACTCCACTCCCGATCACCTGGCCCACTACACTCCAGTCACGATCACCTGCCCCACCAAACTCCACTCCCGATCAACTGCCCCACTACACTCCTCTCCCGATCACCTGCCCCACCAACAGCCGCTCATTCAGAAAAACCACCACTGCTTTGTTCATTCTCGAAGCCGACACAATTTTATTAAATACAACCTGCTCACCTACTGCCAGAAACACGTCCTCCCACTGTAGCCAAGTGCTTTGATGACCTGACCATCTCCAAGACCATCACCACATGCTCCAACCAGAACCCGTGGATGAGTGCGTGCCCTGCTTAAAACAAGCGACACTGCCTTCAGAGCAGGGGACAAGACGGCCTTGAAGACAGCGAGGGCAAAACTGCCCTATGCCTTCAGAGAGGTGAAGCGCACACATGCCAAGAGAATTCACAGCCACTTCCAGGACAGCAGAGACACCCGGCACATGTGGTAGGGCATCCAGGCGATCACGAACTACAAGACAACTTCACCTACTTGTGACCATGACGCCTCCCTCCCAGATGTGCTGAACGACTTCTACGCCTGCTTCGAGCAGCAGCAACAATGTTCCTACATGATTCAAGACAATGACCTTCTTTCCTGTGCCGAAGAAGTCTACTGTTTCCTGCCTTGATGACTATCGTCCCATCACACTCACACCCATTGTGTTGAAGTGCTTCGAGAGGCTCGTCATGAGTCACGTCAAGACCTAGCTTTTACCCTCAATGGACCCCATGCAGTTCTCGTATCATCCAAACCGCTGCGACGATGCCATCTCCACGACCATTCATTTGGCCCTCACCCACCTGGACAACAAGGACTCTTATGTATGAATGTTGTTCATAGACTTCAGCTCAGCATTCAGCACAATCATCCCTCAACACCTGATTGAGAAGCTGAGCCAACTGGGCCTAAACACCTCCCTCTGGATCTGCATCTGGATCCTGGACCTCTTGACTGAGAGACCTCAATCAGTCCAGATTGGAAACAGCATCTCCAGCACAACCACACAGAGCACTGAGGCACCTCACAGCTGTGTGCTCAGAACACTGCTGTTCACTCTGCTGACTTACGACGGTGTAGCAATGCACAGCTCAAACCACATCATCAAGTTCTCCAATGACACGACCATGGTGGGTCTCATCAGCAAGAATGATGAGTCAGCATACAGAGAGGAGGTGCAACGGTAACAGCCTGTCTCTGAATGTTGACAAAACGAAAGACTTAAGTAGAGCACAGAGCGACCATCTGAGAAGATCATCAGAGTCTCTCTCCCCTCTATCATGGACATTTAAACCACACGCTGCATCCACAAAGCCAACAGCATTGTAGATGACTCCACACACCCGTCACACACACACGCCCCTCACACTCCCGTCACACACTCTTCACCCTCCTGGAAAGAGGTTCCAAAGCATTCGGGCTGTCACATCCAGACTGTGTAATAGTTTCTTCCCTCAAGCCATCAGGCTTCTCAACACAGAATTGAACTGAACTCACACACACACAGACACACACAGACACACATCAAACTGTGTATCTGATCTGTACAACCCGGACTCAACACACAATCATACTCACTTCACACATCAATGTCTTCAGCACCACTCACATCACTTCATTACCTTAAACTTTTTACATGCCGTTTTTGCACCTTATTTTAGATTGCTGCTGTTGCTCTTTTGCACAACATTTTGTTTAAATTTTTGTGTTACTTACAATGCTCACTTTACTCTTTTACACCCCGCAGTGTGCAATATACAACAGGTTTACTGGCGGCGCTATTTTGTGTTTTGTGTATTTGTCTTACACTGTCTTGTGTTGTCTTTGCACTGTTTGCACCAGGTTGCACACATGCACTTTATACCTTTATACCTTAACCCTGTGTTTTCTGTTTTCTGTGATTGTTGTTTTATGTAGTACCAGGGGCACAGAGAATCTGAAACAATCTCTGCGCGTAAGGGTCAGGGCCAGAAAACCATACTGGATGCCGTGATCTTCAGGCCCTTAGACGCCACTGCATCACATACAGGAATGCTACTGTAATGGAAATCACAACATGGGCTTAGGAATACTTTCAGAAAAAATTGTTGGTGAATACATCGCCGGCTAAAACTCTATAGGTCAAAAAAGAAGCCGTATCTAAACATGATCCAGAAGCTCAGGTGTTTTCTCTGGGCCAAGGCTCATTTAAAATGGACTCTGGCAAAGTGGAAAACTGTTCTGTGGTCAGACGAATTAAAATTTGAAGTTCTTTTTGAAAAACTGGGACGCCATGTCATCCGGACTAAAGAGGATAAGGACAACCCAAGTTGTTCTCAGCGCTCAGTTCAGAAGCCTGCATCTCTGATGGTATGGGGTTGCATGAGAGCGTGTGACATGGGCAGCTTACACATCTGGAAAGGCAGCATCAATGCTGAAAGGTATATCCAAGTTCTAGAACAACATATGGACATTTGGTGCAACCCAGATGAGGATGGGTTCCCTCTTGAGTCTGGTTCCTCTCAAGGTTTCTTCCTTATGCCATCTCGGGGAGTTTTTCCTTGCCACAGTTGCTCATCAGGGACAAACATACTTACAAAGAACATATTTATGTTTAATCACCACATTATCTGTGTAAAGCTGCTTTGAGACAATGTTCATTATTAAAAGCGCTATACAAATAAAAATGAATTGAAATTGAATTGAATATGCTCCCATCTAGACGTCGTCTCTTTCAGGGAAGATCTTGCATTTTCCAACATGACAATGCCAGACCACATACTGCATCAATTACAACATCATGGCTGTGTAGAAGAAGGATCCGGGTACTGAAATGGCCAGCCTGCAGTCCAGATCTTTCACCCATAGAAAATATTTGGCGCATCATAAAGAGGAAGATGCGATAAAGAAGACCTAAGACAGTTGAGCAACTAGATGCCTGTATTAGACAAGAATGGGAGAACATTCCTATTCCTAAACTTGAGCAACTTGTCTCCTCAGTCCCCAGACATTTGCAGACTGTTATAAAAAGAAGAGGGGACGCCACACAGTGGTAAACATTTGTATATTTATTGCTGCCAATTGATCTTTAATTAAATTTCTTTATTTATCTATTTTTATTTCATCGTGATTAATCGCAACTTTATCGCACATTTGTGTCTGTACTAAATGTACATTAAATTAATGCTTTTAAAGTTTTTAGTAGTATAATCAACATGCACATGGACAAATATGATGCTTTATGCAAATGTATGTTTACTATTAGTGAAACCAAACTCAAAATAGAGACAAAATATACTTGTAAAAGTTTTTAAGTAATTTTGGTGGTTAGTTTTTCGTTATATCCGAGTAATCCAGGTCATTCTTAGTGTCAGTCTCAGGCCCAGATAAATGTGGAAGTTTGTGTTATGAAGAACATCCAGCGTAAAACGTGCCGAATTAAACATGCGGATCACGAATCAGAATTTCATACCGGATCGTTCAAGGCCCGGGTTACTAACAACCACCACAGGTATCATTAACAACAGGGTACCAGTGGAAATTGGGCTCCTGTTAGCTGAAGGAGGAGAAGGAGAGGAGGAAGACGTCTACAGAGACAGCAAGGAAAGAAGAAGTGGAGGAGAGTGGAGGTTCGGGTTGGTACTTTAAATGTTGGTACTATGACTGGTAAAGGGAGAGAGGGAGCTGATATGATGGAGAGGAGAAAGGTAGAGATGATGTGTGTTCAGGAGACCAAGTGGAAAGGGAGTAAGACCAGGAACATGGAGGTGTTTAAACTTTTCTATCATGGTGTGGATGGAAAGAGAAATGGTGTAGGGGTGATTCTGAAGGAAGAGTACAGTAAGAGTGTAGTGGAGGTGAAGAGAGTTTCTGATAGGGTGATGAACGTGAAGCTGAAGTGGTGATGAAAAAATGTCATCAGTGTTTATGCTCCACAAGTGGATTGTGAGATGGAGGAGAAGAAAAAAATCTGGAGTGAGTTAGATTTAGTGGTAGAAGGTCAACCTAGGAATGAAAGATTGGTGATTGGGGCAGACTTTAATGGGCGTGTAGGTGAAGGAAACAGAGGTGATGAGGAGGTGATGGGTAGGTATGGTTAAACGTGCTCCTGAGGTTCCAGTGATCACTGTTCCTGCCCCTCTTCCCTCTGTGGATCTTCCCTCTTTATCCTGGTCTGCCTCTGGATAGTGTTCTCTTCGATTGGAGGCAACTTTGTGCAGCTTGAGGCGGTTTCTCATCAACGCCTTGGGTGGTTCCATGAAATTCTGGAGTAAGATCAGGAGCTTTGAGGATGAATTGGACTGTAGTTAATATCAACAGTCTGCTACACTGACTCAGGACTACAGTTTGCTTCTGATCACATCCCTGCACCTCAACATCGTTTATCTGTAATAAATGAACATTCGGTGGCACCCAGATGAGGATGAGGTTCACTTTGAGTCTGGTTCCTATCAAGGTTTCTTCCTTATGCCATCTCGGGAAGTTTTTCCTTCACCACAGTCGCCCACGGCTTGTTCATCAGGGACAAACTTACACTTATAAAGAACATATTCATTTTTATCACCACATTATCTGTGTAAAGCTGCTCTGAGGCAATGTTCATTATTAAAAGCACAACACAAATAAACATGAATTGAATTGAATTGAGTTATGTCTCAACTTTTTATATATTTGCACATTTCTTTTCTTTGCTGCTGTAACTTAAAAATTTCCCAATGTGGGATGAATAAAGGTATATCTTATCTTGTCTTATCTTATCTTATGTTACAGACCTCTTAGGTGCTTGTTCAGCCCCTTATCTCAAGACTGGATACTTTAAGTCAATCATATCAGGTCCACCTCTGAAAGACATTTCACCACTGTAACTGATCCAGCCTTGACATAAAGTTTTTGAAGTATGAGGGCAAGAACAAGACCAGGATGTAAACAATGTAAACAGTGACAAACTTTCCTAAAGAAATGAACACAGAGAATGAATAGGTAAACCATTTGGAATGACACAATACTCAAACTAACCAGAGGTGGTGCAAAAAGCATCTTTTGATGCTCAGAATATTGTACAAAGTGTGAAGGTCCGGTTTTGTGAAAATCCGAGCTGATTAAAATAGTCAGTGAAGGCAAAAACACTGTACCATTGAAAAGCTTCTACAATTTTCTTAATAACTTCAAGCTTGGACATGGAGAGTGGGCAGACATGGTTGCGTTGATGATAAATTATTAACTATGTAGTAATTATTTGGAACTGTCCTGGCTTTGGTCTTGTTGAACAATTCCTTGAATTTTAGGAATTCATGTGAGATGTATAGTATTTGTGAGGTTATGGAGGGGCATCCATAATTTAAAATTAAAAAATTAGTTTTATAACAGCAGAAAATATTTTAAAAAGTAGGAAAAATATGTAAGAAATACTTATTTTAGGAAACTGTTTTAAATAAAGTCCAGATGTGTGCAGTTGTTTGTGCATGAAGTACATGTTTAGCAAAATTATGTTTAATGATAAAATTAAACAATAAACTAAATTAAACAGAAACCATTAAATTAAACTTTTTATACCAAGCACCATTAGTAGCCTATATATCTGCAAGCTAACTGTTTTTTATTGGCATATAGCCAATTAGTCTCTCAATTATTATGTATTTAGATTGCTATAAGAGGTACTAAAAGCCTGCATAACAGTGAACATTTGCTCTGGCTGATATAGTGCTTTTGCTCATTTTGTCAGAAAGAGATCTGCTCAAAGAACATACAGACCATGCAGATTTATTTGCTGATGAGAATGATGACTGGTTGTAAGGAGAACACCCTCACTGTCAATATCAAGGATTATGAGATGATATTGTGTTAACACCATTTTTAATTTGCTGCCAGGTCTCTTTTTTCCTTGAACCTGAAATGCCACTGTGTACAAATGAATTGTGCTTTGGTCAAAAAGTGACAAAAACTTGTGATGTCTGGATGCTTTTAATAGTGCAGGTGTAAAAGTCTTTAGAGAACAGTTTAATGATGGTTGCTCCACCACATGAACTTTTACCCTCAGTCTACACTATAGTAAAGTTCCGAGTGACAATTCGTACCTTGAATATGTTCATTAGTTGTTACTGTGTTTGTTATTGACTACGCATATCTTCTAATGATGTAAGAGCTAAAAGTGGGGAGCATCTGTGTGTATGTATATATATATATATATATATATATATATATATATATATATATATATATATATATAGATAGATAGATAGATAGATAGATAGATAGATAGATAGATAGATAGATAGATAGATATATGTTGCTGCAGGCTGCAGACCCACACCTAACAAAGAGGTGCCACTCCAACACCACTGCTGGCATAATGCTGATCAGACAGCACCAGTTCAGCACTACTGTTGTGTGACAGACCTGGAAGAGCAACAAGCTGTCAGTATGCGGGTCCCAAAAAACCCCAGGAAGATGGTGAAAGCCCTGGAGTGTGCACTCTAGACATCTGGAAATTTAGTCAGAAGGAAGGGTGCTTCTGTAATCACCAAAAGCATACTCCCCGACACCAAAAGTGGGACAAAAACCACTTTACCCCAGGATGAACCAATGGCCACCAACCCATGAGTAAAGACTGGGCCCCAAACCCAAACAACTTAGTTGGCTGGGTGCATCATACACAGGATTCCAGGTCAGTGCTCCAGCCACCAGGGTAAAAGTGCATGGCGTCCCCACTAAATTTTTGTTGGACATGGGTACCATGGCCTGTGCTTGCAGATGTTCTTAAGGTAAGTGGAACAGTCCCAATTTCCTGTATGCATTGCAATGTATGACAGGCCACAACCACCTGGGTCTGGGTGGGGAATAAGAAAGGTGAGTGGCCAATATTAGTACGACAGGGTGACGAGAGAGGAGTTGTGGTATTGTATGAGGGGGTCTGGTGTGGCAGAGAAGTATGTGAGGGTGGTGCAGGACATGTATGGGGACAGTGTGCCAGCAGTGAAGTGTGCAGTAGAACCAACAGACTGGTGGGGGAACTGCATCA
The DNA here is from genome assembly GCF_014805685.1 of Silurus meridionalis. Classification (NCBI taxonomy): domain Eukaryota; kingdom Metazoa; phylum Chordata; class Actinopteri; order Siluriformes; family Siluridae; genus Silurus; species Silurus meridionalis. The sequence goes on along the minus strand of NC_060887.1, from coordinate 41,993,181 downwards.
AGGATCGGCTCTGAGTTCTTTCCTGTTTGCGGTGGTAATAGACAGGTTAACGGATGAGGTCAGACAGGAGTCTCCGTGGACTATGATGTTTGCGGATGATATTGTAATTTGTGGTGAGAGTAGGGAGCAGGTGGAGAAGATCCTGGAGAGGTGGAGGTACACGCTGGAGAGAAGAAGAATGAAAGTCAGTAGGAGTAAGACAGAGTACATGTGTGTGAATGAGAGGGAGGGCAGTGGAGGGGTGCGGTTGCAGGGAGAAGGTGGAGGAGTTTAGGTACCTGGGGTCAACAGTGCAGAGTAATGGAGAGTGTGTTAGAGAAGTGAAGAAAAGAGTGCAGGCAGGGTGGAGTGGGTGGAGAAGTGCGATAGCAGGAGTGATTTGTAATAGAAGGGTATCTGTAAGAGTGAAAGAGAAAGTTTATAGGACTGCTCTACTACCACATTGAGGTGACTGGCCAAGCGTGTGACCTCCTAGTGGTCAACTGTACCAAAATAAACTGCCTGATTCACTTGGCCTATGTGCATGCACTTGGCGGTAACCTGGGGAGTGAAAAACCTGGTAAAACTAAGTTATAGATTAACCCTGCCAACCATTGTGGTGTCATCTGAATCTTTGTTGAAGATGTTAGAGTTATACAGAGGAACAAATTTATGGATAAACAGGGCGTAAAGAAGTAGGCTCAGAACACCGCCCTGTGTGATAGAAAAAGGGTTGAGGACACCTGATTGTCCGAACCTAGGCCTGAATTTTTTTGTCCGAAATCTATCTGCATGTGGGGGTGCAGATACCAAGGTCACTGTGCTCAGTTATCAATTTAGTGGGGATGACTGTGTTGAAGAGCTGAAGCTGAAGTCAACATCCTAAGGGTTATGTGTTGTATGGAGGGTAGAAGCTGTGTTGTTATCTGTGGTGTGTACTGCTTTATATGTACAGGACAGGAAGAGCTGTCTGATGTAATTACCAAAGCTAAGTCAACAACATGTCAGTTAGTTCCCATTCCAACTAAACTACTGAAGGAACTGTTCCATACAGCTGGTGAGCCTCTTCTCAATATTATTAACTCCTCACTATCTTTAGGTCACGTCCACAAACCCCTCAACTTAGCAGTTATTAAACCCCTCATTAAGAAACCTCATTTGGATCCAAATACACTATCAAATTACAGACCCATTTCAAATGTTCCATTTATGTCTAAGATTTTAGAAAAGATTGTCACTGCCCAGTTATGTTCCTACTTACAAGAGAACAATATGTTTGAAGAGTTTCACTCAGGTTTCAGGCTCCATCATAGCACAGAAACTGCTCTAGTTAAAATTAATAATTACTTGTTTTTAGCTTCAGTCCAAGGCTTCATCTCACTGTTGGTTTTACTAGATCTTAGTGCTGCATTTGACACTATAGATCATGATCTTCTCCTGGATCAATTACAAAATTACATCGGCATTCAGGGACAGGCATTAAGCTGGTTTAAATCCTACCTGTCTGATCGTTACCATTTCGTAGACTTAAATGGAAAGCTACCCAGGCTAATGCTAGTAAATTATGGCATGCCAAAAGGGTCAGTTCTAGGAACCCTGCTTTTCACAATATACATGTTTCCCGTAGGAAATATTATTAGAAGGCATGGAATTAGCTTCCACTGTTACGCTGATGATACCCAGCTATATATCTCATCAAAACCAGGCGATACAGCTCAATTAACTCGGATAAGTGAGTGTGTTAAAGAATTAAAAGACTGGATGACTCATAACTTTCTATTATTCAATTCTGATAAGATGGAGATTTTGCTCATCAGCCCAAAAACCAGTACACAGAAGCTCCAGCATTTCAACCTGCATTTAGATGGATGTTCTGTAACTACTAGTTCAACGGTAAAAGACCTGGGAGTTATTTTAGACAGCAACTTGTCATATTTACATGTCCTCCAGACTGGACTATTGTAATGCATTACTAGGTGGATGTCCTGCATCATTAATAAACAAGCTAAAGTTAGTTCAGAATGCAGCAGTCAGAGTCTCACAAGGTCCAGAAAATATCACCATATAACCCCAATCTTCTCATCCCTACACTGGCTTCCTGTTAAGTTTCAAACCCAGTACAAACTACTGCTTCTTACCTACAAAACACTAAATATCTCCTTGTATCTCTTTTAACACGCTACAATCTGTCACGCTCCCTGAGATCGCAAAACTCTGGACTTCTAGTAGTTCCTAGAATAGCAAAGTCCACTAAAGGTGGTAGAACATTCTCACATTTAGCTCCTAAACTTTGGAATAGTCTTCCTGACAGTGTTCGGGACTCAGACACACTCTCCCAGTTTAAGTGCAGATTAAAGACGTATGTTTTTAGTGAGTTTTACACATAACACACATCACATCATAACCTTGTGCTCCAGAACATCTGATCACATCACATTATCTCTTTGTGCTGTTAATATCATGAACAGCAGCTACGCTAATTGCTCTTCACTGCTTCTCTTTCTCTCCCCATCCCGAGGCATCCTGAGGTTGCTCCTGCTCCAGTCACGTCCCACCTCATTAAGATTGTGGACCTTTAAAGAAGTAGATGCTGCAAACATCCTGAACCATCTAGAGACGTACCAGTGCCAATTGGATCCCACCTTATGTGGAGTTTGGACACTGGATCTCCTGGAGTGTTTAAAGGCTCTGGCATGGAGAAGCTGGTGTTGGATCTGTGATGATCTCAGATGTTGAGCTATTTTATGAGTTGCTCAGTAGCTCCTAGTTTTTTAACCATAATGACTGTAAAAGACTGTAGAAAGATCATCACTCATAATCACACACTCCAGTGCTCATGTTAGTTCTCACTCTCCAGTGTTCTGTAGTGTTTAAAGACTATAATCACACTCTTGATGTCACCCAAATGAGGATGAGGTTCTGCTTTTGAGTCTGGTTCCTCTCAAGGTTTCTTCCTCATGACATCAAAGAAGTTTTTCCTTCACCATAGTCTCCATGGTGCTCATCAGGGATAAACACACATCATTCATCATTCACTTCACTGTTAAATTCTGTAAAGCTGCTTGAGACGATAGAAATACATTTGACTTGATGTGACTTGTTCGTGTATGTGGTGTTCGTGTCTGTGGTGTTGATGTCTGTGGTGTTCGTGTTTGTGGTGTTACTGTTTGTGGTGTTGATGTCTGTGGTGTTACTGTCTGTGGTGTTGATGTCTGTGGTGTTCGTGTCTGTGGTGTTACTGTCTGTGGTGTTGATGTCTGTGGTGTTCGTGTCTGTGGTGTTACTGTCTGTGGTGTTCGCGTCTGTGGTGTTAATGTCTGTTGTGTTACTGTCTGTGGTGTTACTATCTGTGGTGTTACTGTCTGTGGTGTTGATGTCTGTGGTGTTACTGTCTGTGGTGTTACTGTCTGTGGTGTTACTATCTGTGGTGTTAGTGTCTGTGGTGTTCGTGTCTGTGGTGTTACTGTCTGTGGTGTTACTATCTGTGGTGTTACTGTCTGTGGTGTTCGTGTCTGTGGTGTTACTGTCTGTGGTGTTAGTGTCTGTGGTGTTACTGTCTGTGGTGTTGATGTCTGTGGTGTTACTGTCTGTGGTGTTGGTGTATGTGGTGTTTATGTCTGTGGTGTTACTGTCTGTGTTATTGATGTCTGTGGTGTTACTGTCTGTGTTTGAGTCAAGAAGCTTTAATTTTCATTTCAACCATATATATCTGAGGCAGTACACAGTAAAATGAGACAATCGTCCACATCAACAAAACCATAGAGCTACATACAGAACAAAGAGTTAAGGACTAAAGCAAGTGTCCTTACCACGTAAAGTGTATCTTGTGCAACCAAGTGCAAAAAGTGCTGACAAAAACAGTGCAGACAAAAGACAAATACACAAAACACATAATAGCACTAACCAGTAAACCTACTGTATAATGTGTTCTACAGTACAATGTGCAAAAGAGAAAACTATTAACAAGAGTGTACTTATAAACATAAACACAATGTAGTGCACAAACAGCAGCAGCAGTAATGGAGTAGGTGCAGAACAGCATGGAAACACTATAATATGATTATAATATTATATAGTGGTGCTGCAGACATGTTGTGTATGAAGTGAAATGAGTAATGAGTGTGTTGAGTTCAGATTGTGCAGTTCAGTAATGTCACAGTTGAGTGAGTGTGTGTGTGTCTGTGTGTGTATATAGTTCAGTTCTGTGTGTTGAGGAGTCTGATGGTTTGAGGCCCGAATGCTTTGGAACATATTTCCTGATGGAAAAGTAAAGGGTGTGTGTGAAAAGTCTGTGTAAACAGTGTGTGTGAGGTGTGTGTGTAAAAGTGTGTGTGAGGCGTGTGTGTGTGTATGTGTGAGGTGTGTGTTAAGAGTGTGTGAGAGGTGTGTGTGTGTGTGTGTGTGTGTGTGTGTGTGTGTGTGAGGTGTGTGTGTGTGTGTGTGTGTGTGTTTGTGTGTGAGGTGTGTGAAGCGTGTGTGTGTGAGGGCATGTGTGTGTGTGTGAGGTGTGTGGGCGTGTGTGTGAGAAGTGTTTGTGTGTTAGGGGTGTGTGTGTGTGAGGGGTGTGTGTGGTCGTCTACAATGCTGTTGGCTTTGCGGATGCAGTGTGTTTAGTAAATGTCCATGATAGAGGGGACACTATCCTCTGTAGGGTCTTGCGATCCGAGATGGTGCAGTTCCCAAACCAGGCAGTGATGCAGCTGCTCATGATGCTCTCAATGGTCCCTCTGTAGAACATCGTTAGGATGGGGGGAGGGAGATGAGCTTTCAGGAAGTAGAGATGCTGCTGGGATTTCCAGGTGAAGTTCCCTGCCAAATGAATACCTAGGAATTTGGAGCTCTTTATATCTCCACGGAGGATCCATCGATGATCATTGGAGAGTAGTCACTCTGTGCTCCTCTGAAGTCAACAACCATCTCTTTAGTTTTGTAAACATTCAGAGACAGGTTGTGCTCTTGGTGTCTGTGGTGTCACTGTCTGTGCTGTTAGTGCTTGTGGTGTTGGTGTCTGTGGTGTTAGTGTCTGTGGTGTTACTATCTGTGGTGTTACTGTCTGTGGTGTTAGTGTCTGCGGTGTTAGTGTCTGTGGTGTTACTGTCTGTGGTGTTTGTGTCTGTGGTGTTAGTGTCTGTGGTGTTACTGTCTGTGGTTTTAGTGTCTGTGGTGTTAGTGTCTGTGGTGTTAGTGTCTGTGGTGTTACTGTCTGTGGTGTTAGTGTCTGTGGTGTTGGTGTCTCTGGTGTTAGTGTCTGTGGTGTTAGTGTCTGTGGTGTTAGTGTCTGTGGTGTTGGTGTCTGTGGTGTTACTGTCAAGTCAAGTTTATTTTTTCATTGCGCTTTTCTCAACACACATCGTCTCAAAGCAGCTTTACAGAATGTAACAGTGAAGGTAAATGGTGTGTGTTTATCCCTGATGAGCACCATGGAGACTGTGGTCAAGAAAAAACTCCCTTAGATGATATGAGGAAGAAAATTTGAGAGGAACCAGACTCAAAAGCAGAACCTTATCCTCATCATTTGGGTGACATCAAGAGTGTGATTATAGTCTTTAAACACTACAGAACACTGGAGAGTGAGAACTAACATGAGTACTGAAGTGTAAGTGTCTTTGGTGTTAATGTCTGTGGTGTTACTCTCTGTGGCATTGTGTCTGTGGTGTTGTTTCTGTGGTGTTGGTGTCTGTGGTGTCACTGCCTGTGCTGTTAGTGCTTGTGGTGTTACTGTCTATGGTGTTGGTGTTTGTGGAGTTAGTGTCGGTGGTGTTGGTGTCTGTGGTGTTGTATCTGTGGTGTTAATATCTGTGGTGTTAGTCTATGTGGTGTCACTGCCTGTGCTGTTAGTGCTTGTGGTGTTACTCTCTGTAATGTTGGTGTTTGTGGAGTTAGTGTCTGTAGTGTTGTATCTGTGGTGTTAATGTCTGTGATGTTAGTCTCTGTGGTGTCACTGCCTGTGCTGTTATTGTCCGTGGTGTTACTGTCTGTGATGTTGGTGTTTGTGAAATTAGTGTCTGTGGCATTGTGTCTGTGGTGTTTGTCTCTGTGGTGTTATTGTCTGTGGTGTCACTGTCTGTGGTGTTACTGTCTGTGATGTTGGTGTTTGTGAAATTAGTGTCTGTGGCATTGTGTATGTGGTGTTTGTCTCTGTGGTGTTATTGTCTGTGGCGTCACTGTCTGTGGTGTTAGTGCTTGTAGTTTTAATGTCTGTGGTGTTACTGTCTGTTGAGTTACTGTCTGTGGTGTTACTGTCTGTTGTGTTGTGTCTATGGTATTTGCGTCTGTGGTGTTGTGTCTGTGATGTCACTGTCTGTGCTGTTAGTGCTTGTGGTGTTGGTGTCTGTGGAGTTAGTTTCTATTGTGTTGTGTCTGTGGTGTCACTGTCTGTGAAACTAGTGTCTGTGATGTTGGTATCTGTGGTGTTGGTGTCTGTGGTGTTATTGTCTGTGGTGTTTGTGTTTGTGGAGTTAGTGTCTGTGGTGTTACTGTCTGTGGCGTTGTGTCTGTGGAGTTGGTGTCTGTGGTGTTAGTGTCTGTGGTGTTATTTCTGTGGTGTTGGTGTATGTGGTGTCAGTGCTTGTGGTGTTACTGTCTGTGATGGTGTTTGTGGAGTTAGTGTCTGTGGCGTTACTGTCTGTGGTGTTGTGTCTGTGGTATTTGCGTTTGTGGTGTTAATGTATGTGGTGTTACTGTCTGTGGTGTCACGGTCTGTGCTGTTAGTGCTTGTGGTGTTAATGTCTGTGGTGTTACTGTCTGTGAAGTTAGCGTCTGTGGTGTTACTGTCTGTGGTGTTGATGCCTGTGGCATCACTGTCTGTGGTGTTTGTGTTAGTGGTGTTAGTGTCTGTGGTTTTATTGTCCATGGTGTTGATGCCTGTGGCATCACTGTCTGTGGTGTTAGTGCTTGTGGTTTTACTGTCTGTGGTTTTGTGTCTGTGGTGTTGGTGTCTGCTGTGTCACTGTCTGTGGTCTTAGTGTCCGTGGTGTCACTGTCTGTGCTGTTAGTGCTTGTGGTGTTAGTGCTTGTGGTGTTAATGTCTGTCGTGTTACTGTCTGTGGAGTTAGTGTCTGTGGTGTTGTGTCTCTTGTGTTAATGTCTGTGGTGTCACTGTCTGTGCTGTTAGTGCTTGTGGTTTTACTGTCTGTGGTGTTGTGTCTGTGGTGTTAATGTTTGTAATGTTATTGTCTGTGGTGTTGTGTCTGTGGTGTTGGTGTCTGTTTTGTTAATGTCTGTGGTGTCACTGTTTGTGGCGTTAGTGTCTGTGGTGTTAATGTCTGTGGTGTTGGTGTTTGTGGTGTTAGTTAGTTCTGTGGTGTTACTGTCTGTGGTGTTTGTGTCTGTAGTTTTACTTTATGTGGTGTTAGTGCCTGTTATGGTAAAACCTCTGACTTTATAGAGATTATCCCCCAGAAATATTTTATTTGTAATATAAAGCGTGCATTGTACAGTAGGACATTTCCTGCTTGAAAAATGTAAAGAATTCATCTTCTTCAAGTCACTGACACAAACAAGAACATCACTGTTTACAAGAAAGTTCCTGAGATACTTGAGAGGCCATCTGTTCCTGAGCATAAACTGAGCTGGAATTGCTTAATGCAGCAGGTCACTAATCTCAAACACACCAGAACATCAACATCTGAATGACTAATGAAACCAAATTAAGGTGATGGTCCAAGTCCAGATCTAAACCCGCACTGAGATGC
>NC_060887.1:41955508-41980508 GCF_014805685.1 Silurus meridionalis | reverse complement strand
CCTCACTGAACTGAGGCAGGAGCTTTATATTCATGTACACAGAGTATTTATTACTGCATCTCTCTGAGAAGCTGTAGGACACTCGCCCTTTAAATAACAAGATTGATATTTTTACAGTACAGTATTGTGTTAAAACAATTCACAGTAGTCTGTCCATCATTCAAAAAACTGTTCAATCAGAATCACATTCAACTTATGAACAGAGTTTTGGATGAAAACATTCTAGAATGACTATGAATGTTATTTCTTCTATATTTTTATTTCAGTCTAATCTGAAATCAGTACATAAAAGTCGTATCTAATGAACAGGCTAAAGTAGACTTTAGAGGAATCTGATTTAAAATTGCAATTATAAATGTACATTTATGCCGTTTGACAGATGCCCTTATCTGAGCAATTGCGGGTTATGGGCCTTGCTCAAGGGCCCAGCATTTGCAGCTTGGTGGGATTTGAACTTATGACCTTCAGATCCAGAGTCCAACGCCTTAACCACTGCGCTCCCACCACCCTCGTTTCAAAAGCATTTCTCTGTATGCTACCAATTCAAGCAGTGCTAGTTGTGTTGAAAGGAACTTGAGCGTGTGCATCAGAGTTATTTTTGATTTCACTACAGTTCTACATCTATACCAATCAGCCATACCAAAACCACTGCCAGGTGAAGAGAATTATTCTGATTGTATCTTTACAGTGACATCTGTAAAGGGGTGGTGTTTATTCTACTGCAGGTGAATAGTCTGTTCTAAAAGTTGATATGTGTAAAGCAGGAAAAATGCATGAGTTTGAGGATCTGAGTGAGCTTTTCATGGGGCAAATTGTGATATTTACAGTAAACATCTGGGGCAGAGCTTCTCCAGAACAGATGGTGTTGTGGGTTTTTCCTAGTATGCAGTGGCTGGTACCTATTAAAAGTGTTCCAAGGAAGGAGAATCAATTGGTCAAAGGCTGATGAGCTCTTGAGGTTGATGTTCATGAGAAGAGCAAGGACTAGTCTGGTGGTCCGAGCCCACAGAAGAGCTACTGTAGCCCAACAATTTCCTTATGGCATCAATAAACATTGTGTAATGTAATACCGTTATAATTTCTGATGATTCTGATGACTTGCAGAAAAATTGGATGCTGGTTCTGATCAGAAAATCACATGGTCAGAGAGTTTATGCTAATCTTGATGTCACATGGATTTTACTTTGACGTGTCACCTATCTACATATTCTTGCAGATAAAGATCACCCCTTCATGATAGTGGCGTTTGCTAATGGAAGTGTACTCTTTCAGGATGATAAAGTTCACATCCGCACTGCAACATGACAAAGAGTTTAAGATTTTGCTCTAAATATCACAGATTGCAATCTGATTGAAAGTCTGTGGGATTTGATGAACAAGACTTAAAGCATCTACTGATAATATCTTAGAGTCAGATCCCACAGCACATCTACAAAGGTTTTGTAGAGACCAGGCCTCTATAAGTCTATGGTGATTTGCAGGCAGAATATTAGACATTATTAGATCTGCATAACATTCGAGAGCTGCTTTTAATGTTACAGTCGATCATTTTATCTTGTTTTATCTTTTATTAAATGTTGTCAACTGTTCATTGTGTGAGATTGACTGTTTTTACCATCTATGGTAATCCCAGATGATCTACAGACTGTCCATCAGGGCCATTTTCTGCAGCAGTAAAGAAAAAAATAAAGTGTTTAAGAATTAGGGAATAAAAAAAACAGCCATGACTAAAGCTAGATAGATAGATAGCTAGATAGCTAGATAGCTAGATAGATAGATAGACAAATAAAATATTGCAGATGTATGTGAGGAGAATGAAGAGTATAAAAAAAATTATGTAAAAATGTATTATGTACATTGTATGTAAAACTGTACAGTAGTTATATACTGTGTTTATACAGTGTTTATACAGTGTTAATGCAGTGTTTATACAGTGGTCTGTGTAGTGTAGAGTTCAGTAATGTGATGTCCCTGAACCTGCTGGTTCTGGTGCGTATGTTCCTGTATCTCCTTCTTGATGGAAGGAGGTTAAACAGTTTGCTCAGTGGCAGGTAGTTGGGTGCGTGTGATGTGTTGGGCGGGTTTGACCAGCCTTTGCAGGGCTTTATGTTCACACACAGTGGAGCCTCCGTACCAAACAGTGATGGACTTGCTCAGGATACTCTCGATGATGCAGCAGTAAAAACTTCTTAGAATCCCTGGGGACAGATGAGTTTTCTTACGGCTTCTCAATAAGTAAAGGCAGAAAGAGTTGCTGTAACTTGTTGAGCCCCATAGAGTTCAAAGACAGAGATTAGAGTCCCGAACACTGATTGGAAGGTTGTTCCATAACTGTGGGGTTTACAAGAGAAAGATCTGCCCCCTGCTGGAGTCTTCATTATTTGAGGTACCAACAAATAGCCTGCACCTTTTGATCTAAGTAGGCGTGGAGGATCATACTGGTACAGAAGTTCACTCAGATACTGCGGCGTGAGAGCGTTAAGTGCTTTATACGTCAGTAGTAGTATTTTATAATCAGTGTGAGATGGAATTGGGAGCAGTGTAGACTGATTAAAACAGGGCTGATGTGATCATATTTTCTAGATCTAGTGAGGACTCTTGCTGCTGCATTCTGAACTAACTGAAGCTTATTTCTGCACTTACTCCAACACCCAGACAGTAAAGCGTTACAGTAGTCTAATCTAGATGTTACAAAAGCATCCACTAGTTTTTCTGCATCCTGTAACGACATCATATTTCTAATTTTAGCAATATTTCTAAGGTGAAAGAAGGAGATCCTGGTGATATTATTCACGTGAGACTCAAAAAAAAGACTCAGGTCAATAATCACACCAAGGTCTTTGACTGCTGTACACACTGAAACAGAAACACCATCCAGAGATGCTATGTAATCGGAAAGTTTACTTCTAGCTGCATGTGGTCCTAGTAGAAATACTTCCGTCTTATCTGAGTTGAGCAGAAGAAAGTTATCAAGCATCCACTGTCTAATGTCCTTTACACACTTCTCAACATTGTTAAGCTGATCTCTCTCATCTGGTTTTGCTGAAATATACAGCTGTGTGTCATCAGCATAGCAATGGAAGCGAATACCATGTTTATGTATAATTTCACCCAGAGGCAGCAGATATAAAGAGAAAAGCAGTGGGCCTAAGACAGATCCTTGTGGAACACAACACTGGTCATTATTGGGTTTTGTTTGTAGAAATTTGAGGAAAATAATGAATGTAAACCATTTTGGAATAAGGCTGTAACAACAAAATATGGAAAAAGTGAAGCGCTGTGAGGACTTTCCAGATGAACTGCACATTTCATAAATGTTATTCCTAAGATGATGTGAGCAAAACTACTGTGCTACAGCCTTTTCTATAATCTTGGAGATAACGGGAAGGTTTGATATTATCTTATAGTTGGACAGCTGACAAAAGTCAAGGTCAGGTTTCTTAATTAGGGGGTTGATAACTGTCAGTTTGAAAGATCTCGGTACATATATAATTTATAGTTACTTAACTATATATAGAACATGTTCAGGTACTTCAGGAATGATCTGTTGAAGAAGCATGTATCTAAGATTAAGTTCTTGTTTCTTGAATAGGAATATTACTGTCATTTCTGATCTGATGTAATTATGCTGTTATCTATCTGGTTATTGATCAAATAGTTTCAATTAATGTTCATTAAAATAGAAAGTTTTGTGTAATACTTTATTAATGTTTCATTGAAATGAAAAGTATTGCCAATACATACTAATGTAGAATTTAAAATATACCTTATTCATATCCAGGTTGTTTGTGACTGTAAAAATACTGTGCCATAGGAAATGGTCAGTTTAGCCTCCTTCTCTGCTTTCTGGTTTAAGCTCTGGATTGTTTTGGTCTATTATCTTGAGAGAGATGGATATGGCCTCATCTGATAGGTCAGCCTTGCCCTTACAGTACAACTGCAATTATCTGTAAAGCCCACACTGTTTTCAAAACACCACTTGAACAGTTGTAGAGATGAACTGCTGTAGCTATAATGTTAATCTTGATGCTAAATACGTACGGCTTTAATCTGTACCATCTTAAAGCTCTATGATTTACAGCTATGTCTGGTTTTCTGGCTTTCTGGTATAAACATAATTAAACCTGCTAGTGCCCTTAGCTAATGCTAGGCTAATTTTTACAAGTTCTTTCAACAGACCTCTCAGTGTGTATTGCACTGAAGAGAGCAGACCTGTTAAAAACATGAAGTGGAGACTAATGAGGCTCCAATGGGTGACCTTTATCTGTAGCTTTGTGATCTTGGAATCTAGATGTCACCCTTTACCCCTCTTTAAATCAAAATCAGGCACACAGACTTTCCCCTCAGAATCTACACTGCTCTCTCTCTCAGTTTCTCTCTCTCTCTCTCTCTCTCTCTCTCTCTCTCTCTCTCTCTCTCTCTCTCTCTCTCTCTCTCTCTCTCTCTCTCTCTCTCTCTCTCTCTCTCTCTCTCTCTCTCTCTCTCTCTCTCTCTCTCTCTCTCTCTCTCTCTCTCTCTCTCTCTCTCTCTCTCTCTCTCTCTCTCTCTCTCTCTCTCTCTCTCTCTCTCTCTCTCTCTCTCTCTCTCTCTCTCTCTCTCTCTCCCCTCTCTTTTATTAACCCCAGATGTGTAAGGTCAGGCTCCTCTATTTCTGCAGTTTTCTTTATCAGCATAATAACAAAATAAAAATTTATTCTCTTACAGTTACAATCAAAAAACATAATTAAATACAAATTTTGAATTACTACAAGGTCAAATAATGTAAAATAATGTGGTCTAAAAGATATTTTTTCTTCTGTATGTTTAAACAAAAAAATAATAGAATATACGCGCTTTTATTTGTCACATATACATTATAGCACAAATTATTTTCTTCACATATCCCAGCTTGTTTGGAACCTGAGGCCAGAGCGAAGGGTCAGCTATGATACAGTGCCCCCTGAAGCACTGAGGGTTAAGGGCCTTACTCAAGGGCCCAAGAGTGGCAGCTTGGTGAAACTAGGGCTTGACCCTGGCTTTCCATTTTAAAATGATTAAAAATGGAAATGTTCTCATTGTGTGACATGATCTTGTGTTGATAATTTCTTCAGGACGTATCCAGATAATTCAACACAACTCTCACTCTTACCCACAACTTTGATTATGTAAACCAAGGAATTACAAACTATCAAGAAATAATATTAGTTAAGCTAGCTAGCATTTCCATGCTGCTTTTACCTGCAAGTAAGTGAGATGTCGAGTCCTACAGACAGTGTCTTCACAGCCGGAAGGTATAGTGTGCACTGAACTGGGCTAATATTGTTCTAATTCTTTTTTTTTGTAGACAAAAATGTAAAGTTCTACAACTGTAATTCCTTTTTGCAGCAGCATCATGATGATAAACAGATGTTTCAGCATACCAGGAGGTGGCTGACATGAGTCACGCCTGATTGGCATAAGAGAATTACAACTATAATCATGCAGCTGTTCTGTCAAAATATTTATTTTTGGTTTTAAATTGTAATCATGATTGTAGTCCAATTTTTATTGTATTTAATTTTTTTACCCAATGTACCTAATGATTATTTTGACATAACTGTAACAGAGTGCAGTCCCTGGTTTCCTGATTACATAACACAGTTATATGTACTCCATTACTCTCTTAGCCTGCTAACAAATGCACAGCTATCACAAAGGATGCTACTTCCACTAATATTGGCAGAAAGAGAAAACCTCCTGCACTTAACACATAAAACAAGCCAAGCGCTCGCCGTGTCGAATGAACGGATTCATTTTAAGATAAAGACTGGTAGATTTAATAAGAAATGAAGATTGGTGTGTGCTTTTTTAACATCCCATTCCACATGTCCCAAATCTACTGTTACAATGAGCTCCACATGTATGGGAAGATGTTCCACTAGAGAACTAGAGATGTTGTGGAGATTCATTCAGCTACAGGGGTGTAAGGAAAGGCAAGTAGTGATGTAGGTTAGAAGGTGAGGTTCCTGGGGTGCAGTCAGTGTTCACATTCATCCCAAAGGTGTTCAGTAGTGTAAGAGATCTATAGCGGGAGATCTTCCACATCTTCTAATCTATGAAAATGATCTTCATGGAGCTGGCTTTGGGCACAGGGCATTGTCATGCTTGAACAGGTTTAGGTCTCCTAGTTCAAGTGAAGATACAATTGTGTGTCTCCCACTTTGTGTAAGCACATCTGGTGGTATGGTGGTCTATGGCAATATACTGTGTATGTTCACGAGCATGAGAACAGCGGAATTTTGCGTTACACTGACTTTACACTGGTGAGCTTTAAAACCTAAAGTGGTGGTGAGCTTTAAAGTCAGTGTAGAACTTTCTCATTAGACTCCCAGAGGCTGTGCATTGCAACAACATTCATCTCAAGATCAGCAGCAGGATGATCGCAGGCTCAGGGGAACTCGTGGTAATGATTGAGAAACGCAAACAATACACACTGATGAACAGAGACAAAGCAATAATATAACACTGAATGAATCTAAATAGTGTAACACCTGCATGTTCCTTCAGTTTCTATACAACAAACTCAGTAAACGGCAAAATCACAGTCATGTGACAGTGAATGAGTGGAAAAAAGTTCTGTGGGGTTCAAATGGGACGTTTGTGTCTCTATCAGAAGAACTTGTGTAAGATGGAGAACAGAAGAGAAGATGTGATCGGACTCCCTAACCCCCACACTCACATGGAGGTAGAAGTTGAATAGTTTGGGGTTGTTTTGGAGTAGGGAAGAAAGTGAAAGGAATCCTGAACCAACATGTCTCCTATTCCACACTTCAACACCATGCAGTTCCGTCTGGACTGTGGCTCATCGGAACCGACTTCACCGTACAACAAGATGATGAGCTGAAATGACAAATACGTCTGAGTTCCGACTGTTATTTAGATTAGATTAGATTAGATTAGATTTAACTTTGTCATTGTGCAGGGTACATGTACAGAGCCAATGAAATGCAGTTAGCATCTAACCAGAAGTGCATAGATATCTTATTTACAGTGTCAGTGTAATAAATAAGGGTATGAGGTTATACACAATTTATATTTATAAATTCTTATATTTAAAAAAAAATATAATGTTATATTAATTTATTCTTATTTAGAGAGTAAACAGACGTCTGGAGTGATATCTATCATGTAACCACCAGCCCAGTCACCACACCTCAATCCTACTGACCTGCTCTGGGATGAACTGCATCACAAGAAAGAAACCTTCAACTAGTGAACATCTTTGGGGAGTTTTAAAAGAGGCACATCAAAGTATTTCAGCTGAAAGTTTGGAGAAACGAAGTGTCTGAATACCGAGAGCGTGTAAAGCTGTTCTTCATAGTAAGGGAGGATTTTTTATGGAAATAAAGTGGAACATCTGAACATTTATAGATTGCTTGCTCAAAGGAAATCTCTCTATTGTTACATTATTTAGTTTTTTTGCATAGAAATAAAAGAATCATACACCATAAAACACCATTAAACACTCAGGGGTTCTTCCCTTCTCACTTGCTCTGTGTGTAATTATCACATCATATGTAAGAGCAATATCACACATGCACAAGTTGTATTAAATCTTATGATGATCATTCAGCAGTATGTGTAGGGTGATCAGCTGATCATTTTGGTGTTGGCTGTCCTCATGTGATCACCAGGGTGTGATGTCATCTCTGTACATTTCTGATGCAGTACACACTAATTGTTTGTTTATTTTTGCACCGTGAATAAATATTCTTACTAAAGAATCCATAGCTTGGTGGAACTTTGTGCGTTTCCATGGTAACACACAGAATGTCTGAGAGCTCATAGTAATGGTTTATAAGGAACTGTTGCTCTAACATAGAGACGTAGAGATACCTCAGTGCTGTTGTATTAAACATCAGAGCTTCTGGAGCACCACACGTCCAGTCGCAGCAAAGCGATGTGTAGTTTCATATTCAACCTAATCAGATTACTTTAATGTGTGTAAGTGTAAACTCTGGACTTCTGATCTGAAAGTAATTTAGCTCAGATCCCAAGAGTACCAGTCTCTTACTGCTGGGCCCCTGAGTGAGGCCCTTAACCCCTTAATTGTTCAGTGTGTAAATGAGATTATTATAAGGGCTTTTACCAAATGCTGTTTTTAGACTTAGCATTAGTTAAAATCTGCTGTGTTTAACTTCAAAAAACATTATGTATTAAACTGAGAAAGTCACTGATGTGATTATCAATAATTTCAGTTTAGATGAATAAACTACTGGGTAAATTAGGGCATGTTTTATGTAAATGTAGTGGGCGGGGCTTGTTTCTATTTAGCTTTAACTAATTTATGTAAACACTGCTAGCACTGCAGTATGAGTGACATAACATTATCCAGAATCCTTCTGGTCTGCAGCAATGGCTACTTCAATGTTACATCATTTAGATCATCTGAGAACTACATGCTGTTATTCTATTATCAAAGACATAATTTTTCCAAGTAATAAACTTGTTCTATGCTACACGCTAACAGCACACAAGACATTTTTGCCTTTTTTTGATTGCTTTATCTCGTTGTCTCTGTCTCTCTGCAGATGATCAAATCTGACACCTTTAAACACCTGAGTCACCTGGAGATCCTTCAGCTGTCAAAGAATCACATTCGTCAGATTGAAGTTGGAGCATTTAATGGCCTCCCAAACCTCATTACACTTGAGCTTTTTGATAATCGTCTGCCTTTGGTCCCATCGCAAGCATTTGAATATCTCAGTAAACTGCGTGAACTCTGGCTGCGAAATAATCCAATAGAAACCCTCCCAGCCTATGCTTTTCATCGTGTCCCTTCTCTCCGTCGCTTGGACCTCGGTGAACTGCGGAAGCTCAGTTTCATCTCAGAGGCGGCCTTTGAAGGACTAGTCAACCTCCGCTTTCTGAATTTGGGAATGTGTGGACTGAAAGATGTTCCCAACTTGACACCACTCGTCAAACTTGAGGAACTTGAACTTTCAGGAAACCAACTTGGAGTTGTTCGTCCGGGATCATTTCAAGGTCTTGTTTCACTGCGCAAGTTATGGCTTATGCATTCACGCATCTCACTGATTGAACGCAATGCTTTTGACGATCTGAAAAACCTTGAGGAGCTCAACCTGTCCCACAATTCTTTGCATTCACTGCCCCATGACCTTTTTACACCATTGCAACAGCTGGAAAGAGTTCACCTGAACCACAATCCCTGGGTTTGTAACTGTGATGTTCTCTGGCTCAGTTGGTGGTTAAAGGAAACAGTGCCAGATAACTCCACCTGCTGTGCCCGCTGCCATGCTCCACCTGGGACCAAAGGACGCTACATCGGAGACCTGGATCAGAGAGACTTTACTTGCTATGCCCCTGTGATCGTGGAGCCTCCAACTGATCTGAATGTGACTGAGGGAATGGCAGCAGAGCTGAAGTGCCGAACCGGGACATCCATGACCTCTGTGAACTGGTTAACTCCTAATGGAACCCTAATGACTCATGGTGCTTACAAAGTACGAATCTCAGTGTTACATGACGGCACCTTGAACTTCACTAATGTCACTATGCAGGACACTGGTCCATACACTTGCATGGTGACCAACTCTGCTGGAAACACTACAGCAACTGCTGTCCTAAACGTGTCTGCCTCTGACCCTGGCAATGGATACAGCTACTTTACAACAGTCACGGTGGAAACAGTGGAGACAGGGCAGGAAAGCCACGACTCTGCTCGACAATTTGTCAATGAAACCTTTATTAATTTTCCAGGACCAACAGCATCCTCAGGTTCAACAGGACCTTCAGGATCTGTACCATCTTCTCTGTCACCTCATGTTACTCGTGCTCCAGAGCGACCTTTCACAGTTTCCATCACTGATGTTGCTAATCTTTCAGGTCTTGAGGATGTAATGAAGACAACAAAAATCATAATCGGCTGTTTTGTGGCCATCACTTTCATGGCTGCTGTGATGCTTGTGGTTTTCTACAAACTAAGAAAGCAGCACCAGCTGCACAAGCACCATGGTCCTGCCCGTGCCATTGAGATCATCAATGTTGAAGATGAAATGGGCCCAACAGGGGGTGCAAGTGGCATTGCAGGTGGTTCCACACTTCACTCCGGGGCAGGACCAGGAACTGGGGGTGGACCTGGGCCAAATCTTCAACTCCATGACCCAGAAATCGTCACTCTGCCCAACATTGGATGCTCAGATCATGTCAAATACTACATCAAATCTCAACACTTTAACAACAATGTCCTGAAACTCAACATGGGGGTGGGGCACACTGGCAACAAGACAAGCCCCTCCTCCAAAAAACAGGCTCCATCCAATAATCAGACAGCCACATGTATTGACTCCACTAATCCAGGATCTGTCTCTCCGCCGTTACCCATTCCAATCCCAATGGCGATGACTTTCCATGGAACACTGAAGAGTTTAAGCCACACCCCCTGCTCTCAGAACGAGCCTCTGCTGCTGTCCAATGGGTCCAAGGAGAGTGTTCAGGAGACACAGATCTAAACACACACACACACACACACACACACACACACACACACACACACACACACAACGAAGTGTTAAGGAGCCAGTGGATACTGACATACAGACTTTTCTGGGAGTTTCATTCTAGGGATATGGAGGATTACGAATTCAAACGTTGTTTGTACAAAGAATTGTGATGGAATTGGCACTACTGCGACATGTGCCAAAGAAAAAGCCTTTTGTTTTTGCAGTTTCTACAAAGTTGTATCTGTGTATAAAATATAGTCTATAATCCAAGTAGCGTAAATTCCCCACGTGCTGTTTTGCCACAGGCGAAGAACACTGAAGGACCTGTATTCAATCACACACACACACACACACACACACACACACTGAGTGAAGAGAACATCTGTATGCTCCTTACACCATGTGTGTGTGTGTGTGTGAAATAGAGTGTGAGTTTATACAGAAACTGAAACAGACTATAGTCATCAGAACACACGCGCACACACACACACACACATGCACACGCACACACACACACACACACACACACACACTACTCTCTGATTGCTGAGCTGTAGGATTTTAATGCACAAAATGAGCCTCGGTTTATTGACCGCAACTTCAAACATACTCAATGGTACATGAAGACATGTGAAGAAAGTTGTGTGTGTGTGTGTGTGTGTGTGTGTGTGTGTGTGTATACAATCTGTTTGAGTTTCTTGCCGTGTTTTCGGGATCTTTCTGTCTTTTCACTTTCATTTTCTGTCAAATTGAACCTTTACATCAGCTTTATTCTCATTTTCACCAAACACACAACAAACACATATTCAGAGTTGTTGAAATAAGTCCAAAAGTCCCGAGCAGTCATGTTGATATTATGTGGGGATTCAGTGTGTGTTCAGTTTTAGTTTGATTTATTGAGTTCCCTGTGCTTATCATTCAGCACTAAGATTTTCATACACTCACTGATCATCGATAAATCTGATAATCATAGCTGTAAACGTCAGTAATAATGAAAAGTTGTACGTTTAATGTTTTATGGTCGTATTTACAGACCAGTTCAGCATGAGATTTTGTGGTTTTAGGAAGCTAACAGCTACTATGAAAGCTGAACTGGACCTGGTATCGAGTCAGAACCATGCAGAAGCTTAGACACAAGTATAGTTCAAATACATCTCTGTTTTAAACAGACTTCACCCCCATATGTGTAACTCTGAGCAGAGCTTCAGGTGCATCTCACTGTGGCCTTCACTCAACTCTGGATATGGATAAACATGGCTCCCACCATGACCTCAAATATCATCTCACACAAGTACACAAACTAAACAACCTACACAAGCTTCAAACCACACACATGCCTGAAGAAGAAGAATGATGTGCTGATGTTCTGGTGTGTGAGATTCACAGCAGTTTGGGATTAATGCTCGGTTTTAGAGGTCATGACTGGAAGGTTGGCAGGGGTAGGGGTAGGGGTTGGGGTAGGGATTGGGGTAGGGGTAGGGGTTGGGGTAGGGGTAGGGGTAGTGGAAAGGTTTGGGTGTAGCAGTTATAGTGAGTGTTTTATTCCAGCTCTGGGTAATAGGGACAATTCAGAGGTCAGTATATCAGGAATAATGTTCTGGATGTAGTGTTCAGTGTGAGAGATTGAAGAGCTATGGGGCAGAATGTAGTGATTATGGGTTTGGTGGTTATAAGGAGGATCATGGGTAAGTATGAGGGTTTAGGGGTTAATGGTGTAGATTTATTGTGCAGAGAAGAGTTTAGTTAGGGGTTTTAGTGTTAGGAGGTATTAGGGTTAGGGGTATTAGGGTATTAGGGTTAGAGCATTAGGGGATATAAGGGTAAGGGTGTTAGGGGCTATTAGGGTTAGAGTGTTATGGGGTATTTGGGTTAGGGGTAATTTGGGTTATTATGGTCAGGGCTTATTAAAGTTAAGGTGTTTGGGGGTATTTGGGTTAGGGGTATTTGGTTTAGGGTGTTAAGGGGTATTTGGGTTAGGGGTTATTAGGGGTTCTAATGGTTAGGGTGTTGGGGGTTTTAGGGTTAGCAGTTATAAGATGTCTGCATGTGTGTGTGTGTGTGTGTGTGTGTGTGTGTGGAAGAGATCCAATGTTTAAAGTTATTGAGATTATGGTTAGTGTGCTCACATTACCACCAGAACATCAACACACACACACACACACACACACACACACACACACACACACACACACAGAGATATGCTATGCACTCAAACACAATTTACTTAAAAATAAAGCCCATAATCACACATTCTCTCTCTCTCTCTCTCTCTCTCTTTATGTGTGTGTGTGTGTGTGTGTGTGTGTGTGTGTGTGTGTGCGCACTGGAGAGAGAGAGAGAGAGAGAGAGAGAGAGAGAGAGAGATATCACCCAGAGCTCTTCCGTGAATCCTGAACTCTGGTTCTCCTCCACAGTCAGGGAGACATTTCCCTTCATGCACCAGCATTTGAGTGACCTTCACCTGACCCTGAGGGAGCGCTCATCTCTCCTTACTGGTTTTGCAGACTGTCTGATCCACATCTTTGTGGTGTGTTTGATTGAACACTCAGACTGGAAACATCTAATCTCTGATACAATCGATTGATTATTGATTTGTTTGGAAAGTCGAATCAATCAGGAGAGAAATATCTGAAAAGAGACATGTGATCTATTTTCTCCTGGAACAAAGGTTCCTCTGATATTCAAATGAAATGTCTGATCAGTTATTCCGATCTGTATGGAAATATGGAAATTGTTCTTAGTGTTAGAAAATCTAATTAAATAAACATTAGATTAGACAACAAAGTTTAACATGTCTAATGTAAAAGTAAGAAAGCTACTGATCTGTTTCAGATTAGACATGGTACATTTGATTAGGTTTAGATTGACAGGAACTTTAAGGTGTTGAGGTGGAAGTCTGATCTGAAAATCAGTCAGTCTGATCAGTGTTAGACTAGTATTAGATTCAGAAAACTAATTAGAACGATCAGTATGAGATTGGAACCTCCAATTAACATTAGATTGAAAAGGTATGATTTGTGTGAGATTGTGTCTGGGGTTTTGAAAAGTCTGATCAGTGTGATCAGACAGTAGGTCTGAGATCGGAAAGTCTGCATTCATCATGTACACTCAGCCGTACAGGAGATCCAGACACCTCATTAAAGCGTCTCGCTTTTTCTGTTTCTTTCCTTTATTTCATCTGTTTTTCATCCTCCCTCTCTTTCTCGCTCCCTTTTTCCTTTTTCTCTTTCCTTCTTTCTCTCTCTCTCTCTCTCTCCTGAGTGCTTGTACTTTTCTTCGCCTGTTGCCATGTAAATAAATCTAAAGATGTAAATATTCTATATTTTTCGACTGTCAGTGTGAATAATCCTTGTTCAGTATTAAAAACAGACTGAAGGTTATAGAAGCATTGCATTTCTCTTTCCGTCATTTCTCCTCCCTTTATTCCTCTTCTCCATCTCTCTCTCTCTCTCTCTCTCTCTCTCTCTCTTATTCTTCCATTCTCACACAATGTCTCACATTCCAATGTTTCTTTATTTGTCTATCTCCTCATCACTCTCCCATGTCTCTGCCTCATTCTCCTCTGTCTTACTGCCCCTGTCTCACTCACTCCCCATGTCTCACTCTCACTGTCTCACTCACTCCCCTAACTCACTTCCCCAGTCTCACTCCCATTGTGTCTCACTCACTTCCCCAGTCTCACTCTCACTGTCTCACTCACTCCCCTAACTCACTTCACTGTCTCACTTACTCCCCTAACTCACTTCCCCAGTCTCACTCTCACTGTCTCACTCACTCCCCATGTCTCACTCTCACTGTCTCACTCACTCCCCTAACTCACTTCCTAGTCTCACTCTCATTCTGTCTCTCTCACTTTCCTGTTTCCCGCTCATTTTGTCTTACTTAGTTCCCCTGTCTCACTCTTACTATCTCACCCCACCTTACTTCCCTTGTTTCACTTTTACTTTCTCATGCACTCCCCTATCTCACTCTCACTGTCTCACCTCCCACTCTCATTGTGTTTTACTCACTCCCACTGTCTCACTCACTTCCCTGTCTCACTCTTACTGTCTCAAGTCTTAGTCACCCTATCTCAATCTCCCAGTCTATCTCTGTCTCACTCTCCACTCTTCCCTGTCTCACTATCCCCTGTCTCTATCCCCTGTCTCACTCTCACACCGTCTCACTATACCCTGTCTCACTCTCCCCTGTCTCACTCTCCCCTGTCTCACTATCCCCCTGTCTCACTATCCCACCATCTCACTATACCCTGTCTCACTCCCCCTGCCTCACCCCTCCGTCTCACTCTCCCCCTGTCTCACTATCCCCTGTCTCACTCTCCCACCATCTCACTATACCCTGTCTCACTCTCCCCCTGTCTCACTCTCCCCCGTCTCACTCTCAGGTACATAAACAGATGCAGCGTTCGCTCTCCCGCTTCGTCCTGTTTTGTTGTTGTCTGTATGACAAATATTAAAGAAATGTTTTTGTTGTTGTTTTTTGTTTGTTTATGATTTGATTGAAGTAACAAAAGGGAATTGGCTCAGACAAACGATGATGATGATAAATTATGATGATGATGATTATATGTTCTAGGTTGAGGGTCAGAGGTCAAAGGTTGTGCCAAAAGCTTCTGTGTGTGAGTGCCATTCGCTACACTGAACTTTACCAATAAAAACCTGGACATTGTGCTTTTTTTAAAAGCCCCGCCTCTTTTTCCATATCGTCAGGTCACATGAGGCAGTGCAGCAGAACCATGGAGTCATCCATATTTATATGCTTTCTCAGCCCCACACACACACACACACACACACTCTGCTTGATTCATCTTACCTGCATACCAGTGACACTTTATTTCATTTAATAATTCACTCTTAGACTATGTGTGTGTGTGGGTGGAGGATTAGCTACATGTCTGTCAGAATCTAAACAATAGTTCTGTTTTTCACATTCTCTCTCTCTCTCTCTCTCTCTCTCCTCTGTGCTTTGTCCTCTCATTCCCTCCCTTTCAGTCTCTCTGCGGTGTTACCATAGCAACTCCGTGATGTGGGAAACCCTCTGTCCTTCAGAGAGGGAGGGTGATAGTGAAATGATAGAATGCAGAGGAAATGTAAGAGAAGAGGATGGAGTGAGTGTTTTAGCATTACACCTTCTGACTCGTGTTAATGAAGAACACTTACAGAAGATGTGAATATAAAACTGAATAAATGATTTAACATCTGATTATAAAAGATACTTCATTTTATTGAGATCCTACAAAAATGCATTCCTGCTGAAAATCTCCTTAGTGTGGATTTCCTCCATCATTCTATCATTTACGTTTTTCTATAACTGCTGGAATTTTCACACACTGCAGTCTCTAGAGTTGAGTCTGAATGGTGCATTAAACAACAAACATTGGTCAGTTTCTTCAACAGCATGAATCCATGCACATAACCCAGCTCATGTCCTTAGTACTGATGGACGTGGTGTAAAGCTGTTAACTTTATTCCCTTCAGGCTGTTAAAAACAGTTCATTAATCATGGCCTGGTTGCAGTGGCATAGTAGTTTTGTTGCTGAGCATGTGCCTTTCTTCATAGCCACAATTTACACATTTTGCAATGTCTATGTCCAGCATGATAATGCACCATATTGCCTCCAAAATGGTCAGGACCATGATAGAGTTCACTGTTCTTCAGTGGCCTTTCAAATCTGAACCTCAAAGAGAATGCTCCTGAAATGTCCTAATAATCCTGAAGGTTAGCTCATTCAGGTGTGTTTGATAGGGTTGAAGGGTTGAACCTCAGAAGCCTGATTTAGAGGCACGCTAGCCTTTAATGTTGGAATTGATGTACTGTTAGTCTTCATAGTTTGTTTATGTTTATGTACATATGAGATGGTATCAAAAGGTTTCGAGACTATTTTTTTAACACCAACAGATGGCAGCACAAGGCTGCACGCACAGTCACAGGAAGCACCGACCTTCTTACGTCAGTGTGCCAAAAGACATCGTTCTGTTCTGACCACGTGTGTAACCACCTCTGCTATTTATCATGGACAGGAAGTTACAGCAAAGAGCGAATGTGAAATTATTTATAAAAATGTTTAAATCTGCCACAGAGACATTTAAGCAGCAGGCTTACTTCAATAACGGAAGAACATCACTGGAAGACAACGAGAGATCAGGAAGAACTTCAACGAGCTCAACCCCTGAAAATGTCAAAACCATTTGGCAACGTGTACATGATGGTTGTCTTAGAACAATCCACAACATCACTGGCATTGTCAGTGTGTTGTATGAAACAGTCCATGCGATCATCACGATCATCATCATGCACCGTGTTGCTGTAGAGTTCATCCCAAGGCTACTGACCGAGGAGCAGAGGGAACACCACATGGCCACCAGCGTGCCATGGATGAGCCGTCCTTCAAGTCAAGGATCATTACCGGTGATGGTATTCGGGTGTACAGGTCTGACTGTAAGATGAAGCAACAGTCCCCACAGTGAAAGAGACCCTCATCTACACAACTGAAAAAGGCAGGTCCAGAGCTTCACCAAATGCAGGCTCGTCGTCTTTTTTTCAAATTCGCTACACTGTGCATCGAGAAATCATTTGCAGGGGCAACACTATCAATAAGCCACACTATCAATCTGTGGTGCTCTAGTCTCAAAACCTTTTGATACCATCTCCTATGTTGTGGCGTTTCAGCATGCTCAGACAAGTTAGAATCCATATGCAGATTTATTATAAAAATAAACAGATAATCAAAAACACAATTTTAAAAGTGGAAACTTAGTAGCAGGCCAACGGTTTGAACAGAAATGTATTACCTGCAGCAAACAAATCCAAGGCACAATGCTCAATAGTGGAAAAACAGAAACTAGGTCAGAACACAAAAATGGCATGGAACATGTAAACAAAGGAATGGCTATGTATGTAACAGAGTACAGTACTTCACATCTAGATTATGCATGAGCATAGCTTATCAAAGCTAAAAACAGAATATGTGTACTTCTGTCTTATCTGAGTTGAGCAGAAGAAAGTTATCAAGCATCCACTGTCTAATGTCCTTTACACACTTCTCAACATTGTTAACCTGATCTCTCTCATCTGGCTTTGCTGAAATATACAGCTGTGTATCATCAGCATAGCAATGGAAGCGAATACCATGTTTATGTATAATCTCACCAAGAGGCAGCAGATATAAAGAGAAAAGCAGTGGGCCTAAGACAGATCCTTGTAGAACACCAAACCTTACCTCAGAGAGTGTGGAGAACTCACCATTTACATCAACAAACTGATAGCGATCAGTCAGATAAGACCTGAGCCAAGAGAGAGCTGTTATAATATATAGCCCTTTATTCCAACAACGTTCTCCAGTCCAGCAAGCAGGAGATGATGATCAATGGTATGAAAAGCTGCACTGAGGTCGAGCAAAACAAGTAAAGAGACAAAACCCTGATACATTTCATAAATGTTATTCCTCAGTAGATGTGAGCAGAACTGCTGTGCTACAACCTTTTCTAGAATCTTGGAGATAAAGAGGAGGTTTGATATTGGACTGTAGTTGGACAGCTGACAGGGTGAAGGTCAGGTTTCTTAATTAGGGGGTTGATAACTGCAGTTTGAAGGATTAAGGTACAAAACCAGTGCTAATAGAAGAGTTTATTATTTTAAAACAGGTTAAATTCCCTCTGGAATGATCTGTTTGAGGAAACTTGTAGGTGAGGGATGGAGAATGCAGGTTGATGATTTTGATGAGGAAATAAATGAAATAAAGTCGTTCTTTTGAATAGGAGTAAAACTTTGTAATTGATGGTCTGTTATAATGACACTGCTGTCTACAGGGTTATTTATTTATAAAATAGATTGGATTTATTTTAATCGTCTGGATTTCTTGCCTGATGTTTTCAACTTTATTACTAAAAAAGTTGATGAAATCATTACTACCTATTGATGGTGTGCATGTGAGTCCAGTGCTTTTATTTCCTGTTAATTTTGCTACATAAAATAAACACTTTGATTAGGTGGTCCAAGTGGTCCAAGATGGCGGCGGGGCAGTAGCACGCAGCAGCCGCTCCGGACCCAAAATGGTGCTACTTTCACTTTGTAGCCCGCCTTACGCAACATATGGACAGCCGAGCAACCGGTGTCTCTGTGAACCACCGCCGAACAATGCAAAAACTCAGAAACAACTCCAACAACACAATAAACGATGATCTGTGGGACGTGAAAGCACTGTGCGAGGAAGCAAAAGTTTGGAAAGCGAGCATGGGGCTAGTGCTAGGCTAAAAGCTAACACTAGCTGGCCTGCTCTTCCATCTCTCCTGGTGGCAAATGTCTGCTCCCTGGACAATAAATTGGACTACATCAGACTTCAACAAGCTACTCTGCATAACAGTACAGACACTGGTTGTGAGATGTAGACCTTTTTATTTACCCTGAGAATTTACCACCGTTATTGTGCGCAAAGTATACATTCCACCTAGCACTAATGCTAAGGAAGCGTTCCGCGTACTCTACGGCAGTGGTCCCCAAACCCGAGCCACGGACCGGCTCATGGGTCAATTGGTTCCAGGACACAGAAAGAATACATAACTTTCATTATTTCCGTTTTATTTATAATCTGATTCTGAACAATGTTTTATTTTGCAAAATTACCGGATTCTTTCCGCCATATTTGTCTATGACTCAATCTGGATGCATGTCAAGATGCTTGACTCGGTCACATGTCTTACCTACATCTTCTTTAAAGGGGCTGCTCCAGCTGGTAACTCAATTATTTAGCAAAATGAATAAAAAACAAACGTCTTTGGAAAGTTTCTTTGTGCAGGGTACAGAAGCAATTACTGAGGGCCACCACATCAACAAATTCGAGTGCACTGAGAGCATCATTATTGGTGGTTAACCATATTGCTTTGGCTAAGAAACCATTCACTATTGGTGAAGAATTGATCCTTCCCGCCACTAAAGACATTTGCCGTGAAATTCTAGGAGAGGCTGCGGTTAAAAAGATAGCACAGATTCCTCTTTCGGCTAGCAGCGTTAATCTGCGAATTGGGAAAATAGCAGAGGACATTGAGACACAATTGTTGGAGAGGATTAATACATCACCGTGGTACGCACTCCAGGTTGACGAGTCTACAGATATTGACAACAAAGCAATACTTTTTGTTTATGTGTGATTTGTTTATCAGGAGAATGTGCATGAGGATATGTTATGTGCATTATTGTTGCAAAACAGAACCACAGAGAAGAGATTCTCCTTCCATGTTATTTGAAATACTGTCAATTTGGCTTGACGCCATTTACGTTCTAATTTTTGGTTTGTTTTAAATGCTTGCACTTTCGCACCAGTGGTTGTTCACCATCAGACACACTTCATCTTCCCTTGACTTCCCCGACTCCATTGTTCTCTCCATGCAGTGCACCGAGAAACTCGGCTGGCTGGATTGTGTGGTCCGGTACTGCTGGGCTTAACCATGTCTCAGTGAAGCAGAGAATGTTGCAGTCCCGAATGTCGCTCTGAAAGTTAACCCTTGCCCTAATGATGTCAAGCTTGTTTTGAGGAGACTGGACATTGGCTTAGAGGATTCTAGGGCACACCTTAGCCTGTTTATGATGTCGGCTCGTTTCCCTTGCGTACGCCGGTACTGGCCACATCCTTTGTTCTTCCTCAGAGTCTTGCTTGGCCAACATGGGTTGGGATTAAAAGTGGCAAAAACTAAGTTTATTGTAAACCAATAGATATAAGAGTGGCTCTGTCACATGTAATGATGGCCATCCTATATAAATAAAACGGTAGACATGAAAATGAACAGAAAAAAGAAAAAGAAACAAAGTGTAGCCAGAGCAGTCGTGACAGCAGCCGACCTCACTGGTGCCATCTTTTATTATAAATAGCTATGACTCCACCTCCTCTGCCTTTCAGACAGGGCTGGTTTATGTAGAGGTGCTGCTGTGCATTCAGTCCAATTTAATTTAATGTCAATCAGGTTACTTAAACAGACTTTCTGAGAATTTCTACATTTTGGTTTCGCTCAGGGGACAGACACAGTCTTAAAATGGTGGCTTTTGAGTGATGATTCTATGCAGCTAGCAGACGGTTGGTTTAGCCTGTCTGTACACGTTAGTGGGTCAGGCTGGTGGCTGCCTGCACACCATGGCAGTCTTGCAAGCATACCAGGCTGATCTGCTTAAGAAGCTGGACGAGTGAGTAGAGCTTAAGAACTACCACAACCTAGAGTTGCATCATGCCACAGACCTCTCCCATCAGGCCACCAAGGAGACCGCCCGGGGTAATGTCCAGTCTACGGCAGCCCTGGTAGCTGTCAAGAGGCACTTGTGGTTGTCACACTCTGATCTCAGTGACAGACACAGAGCCTTTCTCCTGGACACCCCTGTTGTGCCAATAGGCCTGTTCGTCAATGCTGAATAGATTTTAGGAGGCCATAAGGCAGTCGGCGGCCTTCCAGCAATTCTTCCTTTGCTGCTTTCACGGGGTTGCTCTTTGGCTCGCAATCCCCCCAATAGGGACTTTAGGTGGTGCTCTAAGTCAGGACCTCTGAGGGGCCCTTCGGTGGAGGGGCATGTCTTGACTCATTTCACGGTGCCCACCTCTTATCAGTGCCCTCAGGAGATTGTTTGGTTAACCCTGCCACCCTTGGAGTTTTATGGCACAGGAGTATAGAGGTTTCGTGTGGATGTATAGAGGTTTGGTGTGGATGAAGGTGTGAGTATGTAGCTTCAGGGTGGATGTAGGTGTGTGTATCAAGGTTCAGGGTGCATGTAGGTGTGTATAGAGGTTTAGGGTGGATGTAGGTGTGTGAACAGATGTTTAGGGTGGATGTAGGTGTGTGTACAGAGGTTCAAGAAGGATGTAGGTGTGTATAGAGGTTCAGGGTGGATGTAGGTGTGTATAGAGGTTATAGGTGGATGGAGGTGTGTGTAGAGAGGTTAAGGGTGGATGTAGGTGTAGAGAGGTTCAAGGTGGATGTAGGTGTGTGTATAGAGGTTCAGGGTGGATGTAGGTGTGTATGGAGGTTAAGGGTGGATGTAGGTGTGAATGGAGGTTAAGGGTGGATGTAGGTTTGAGTAGAGAGGCTAAAGGTGGATGTAGGTGTGGGTATAGAGGTTCAGGGTGGATGTAGGTGTGTATGGAGGTTGAGGGTGGATGTAGGTGTGTGTAGAGAGGTTAAGGGTGGATGTAGGTATGGGTATAGAGGTTCAGGGTGGATGTAGGTGTGTGTATAGAGGTTAAGGGTGGATGTAGGTGTGTATGGAGGTTAAGGGTGGATGTAGGTGTGTGTAGAGAGGTTAAGGGTGGATGTAGGTGTGTAGAGAGGTTAAGGGTGGATGTAGGTGTGTCTAGAGAGGTTCAGGGTGGATGTAGGTGTGTATAGAGGTTCAGGGTGGATGTAGGTGTGTATAGAGGTTTCGTGTGGATGTATAGAGGTTTAGGTGGATGTAGGTGTAAATGGAGGTTAACGGTGGATGTAGGTGTGTGTATAGAGGTTCAGGGTATATGTAGGTGTAAATGGAGGTTAAAGGTGGATGTAGGTTTGTTTAGAGAGGTTAAGGGTGGATGTAGGTGTGGGTATAGAGGTTAAGGGTGGATGTAGGTGTGTGTAGAGAGGTTAAGGGTGGATGTAGGTGTGGGTATAGAGGTTCAGGGTGGATGTAGGTGTGTATAGAGGTTCGGGGTGGATGTAGGTGTATAGAGGTTCAGGGTGGATGTAGGTGTGTATAGAGGTTCGGGGTGGATGTAGGTGTGTGTATAGAGGTTCAGGGTGGATGTAGCTGTGTGTATAGAGGTTCAGGGTGGATGTAGGTGTGTGTAGAGAGGTTTAGGGTGGATGTAGGTGTATGTAGAGAGGTTCATGGTGGATGTAGGTGTGTAGAGAGGTTCATGGTGGATGTAGGTGTGTATAGAGGTTCAGGGTATATGTAGGTGTAAATGGAGGTTAACGGTGGATGTAGGTTTGTTTAGAGAGGTTAAGGGTGGATGTAGGTGTATAGAGGTTTAGGTGGATGTAGGTGTGTGTGTGTAGAGAGGTTAGGGTGGATGTAGGTGTGTATAGAGGTTAGGGTGGATGTAGGTGTGGGTATAGAGGTTCAGGGTGGATGTAGGTGTGTGTGAGAGGTTCAGGGTGGATGTAGGTGTGTAGAGGTTCAGGGTGGATGTAGGTGTGTATAGAGGTTCAGGGTGGATGTAGGTGTGTATAGAGGTTCAGGGTGGATGTAGCTGTGTGTATAGAGGTTCAGGGTGGATGTAGGTGTGTGTAGAGAGGTTTAGGTGGATGTAGGTGTATGTAGAGGTTCATGGTGGATGTAGGTGTGTGTAGAGAGGTTCAGGTGGATGTAGGTGTGTATAGAGGTTCAGGGTGGATGTAGGTGTGAATGGAGGTTAAGGGTGGATGTAGGTGTGTGTATGGAGGTTAAGGGTGGATGTAGGTGGGTATAGAGGTTCAGAGTGGATGTAGGTGTGAATGGAGGTTAAAGGTGGATGTAGGTTTGTGTAGAGAGGTTAAGGGTGGATGTAGGTGTTGGTATAGAGGTTTAGGGTCAATGTAGGTGTGTGTAGAGATGTTCAGGGTGGATGTAGGTGTGTAGAGAGGTTCAGGGTGGATGTAGGTGTGTGTATAGAGGTCAGGGTGGATGTAGGTGCGATTGGAGGTTAAAGGTGGATGTAGGTGTGTGTAGAGGTTAAGGGTGGATGTAGGTGTGTAGAGAGGTTTAGGGTGGATGTAGGTGTGTGTATGGAGGTTCAGGGTGGATGTAGGTGTGTAGAGGTTAAGGGTGGATGTAGGTGTGGTATAGAGGTTCAGGGTGGATGTAGGTGTGAATGGAGGTTCAGGGTGGATGTAGGTGTGTGTAGAGAGGTTCAGGGTGGATGTAGGTGTGTTTATAGAGGTTCAGGGTGGATGTAGGTGTGTAGAGAGGTTCAGGGTGGATATAGGTGTGAATGGAGGTTAAGGGTGGATGTAGGTGTGTGTAGAGAGGTTAAGGGTGGATGTAGGTGTGTAGAGAGGTTAAGGGTGGATGTAGGTGTGTGTATAGAGGTTCAGGGTGGATGTAGGTGTGTAGAGAGGTTAAGGGTGGATGTAGGTGTGTAGAGGTTCAGGGTGGATGTAGGTGTAAATGGAGGTTAAGGGTGGATGTAGGTGTGTAGATAGGTTAAGGGTGGATGTAGGTGTATAGAGGTTCAGGGTGGATGTAGGTGTGTGTATAGAGGTTAAGGGTGGATGTAGGTGTGTGTAGAGAGGTTCAGGGTGGATGTAGGTGTGTAGAGGTTCAGGGTGGATGTAGGTGTGTGTAGAGAGGTTCAGGGTGGATGTAGGTGTGTATAGAGGTTCAGGGTGGATGTAGGTGTGTGTAGAGAGGTTCAGGGTGGATGTAGGTGTATAGAGGTTCAGGGTGGATGTAGAGAGGTTCAGGGTGGATGTAGGTGTGTAGAGAGGTTCAGGGTGGATGTAGGTGTGTAGAGAGGTTCAGGGTGGATGTAGGTGTGTAGAGGTTCAGGTGGATGTAGGTGTGTCTATAGAGGTTCAGGGTGGATGTAGGTGTCTGTAGAGAGGTTCAGGGTGGATGTAGGTGTGTTTATAGAGGTTCAGGGTGGATGTAGGTGTGTCTATAGAGGTTCAGGGTGGATGTAGGTGTGTCTATAGAGGTTCAGGCTGGATGTAGGTGTGTGTATAGAGAGGTTCAGGGTGGATGTAGGTGTGTAGAGTGGTTCAGGGTGGATGTAGGTGTGTGTATACAGGTTCAGGGTGGATGTAGGTGTGTGTAGAGAGGTTCAGGGTGGATGTAGGTGTGTGTAGAGAGGTTCAGGGTGGATGTAGGTGTATAGAGGTTCAGGGTGGATGTAGGTGTGTATAGAGGTTTAGGGTGGATGTAGGTGTGTAGAGGTTCAGGGTGGATGTAGGTGTGTATGCAGGTTAAGGGTTGATGTAGGTGTGTATAGAGGTTCAGGGTGATGTAGGTGTGTGTAGAGAGGTTCAGGGTGGATGTGGGTGTGTTGAGAGATTAAGCGTGGATGTAGGTGTGTGTGTAGAGGTTTAGGGTGGATGTAGATGTGTGTAGAGAGGTTCAGGGTGGATGTAGGTGTGTAGAGAGGTTCAGGGTGGATGGTGTGTGTAGAGAGGTTCAGGGTGGATGTAGGTGTCTGTAGAGTGGTTCAGGGTGGATGTAGGTGTGTGTAGAGAGGTTCAGGGTGGATGTAGGTGTGTAGAGGTTCAGGGTGGATGTAGGTGTGTGTAGAGAGGTTCAGGGTGGATGTAGGTGTGTAGAGAGGTTCAGGGTGGATGTAGGTGTGTTTATAGAGGTTCAGGGTGGATGTAGGTGTGTGTAGAGAGGTTTAGGGTGGATGGAGGTGAGTGTAGAGAGGTTCAGGGTGGATGTAGGTGTGTCTATAGAGGTTCAGGGTGGATGTAGGTGTGTATAGAGGTTCAGGGTGGATGTAGATGTGTGTAGAGAGGTTCAGGGTGGATGTAGGTGTGTCTATAGAGGTTCAGGGTGGATGTAGGTGTGTCTATAGAGGTTCAGGCTGGATGTAGGTG
>NC_060887.1:41933008-41950508 GCF_014805685.1 Silurus meridionalis | reverse complement strand
TACAGGGGAATAAAGTGTCAGCCCGCTTGAGCACTTCAGGCATTATGGCCTCAATCACAGAGGAAACGCCCACTCCCAACCAGCTGCACGGATATGGCGTATGATTTTCTGGCACTTATAAGGACGCCTGAATCCTCCAGTCAGTGCCAGATTGTCTTTAGGCTTGCCCTGATCACTCTCCAGCGTATTCTGTTTTGCTTGTTTGTTCTTTTGTTAGTTCTTTGTCTCTGACCTGACCATTCTGTCCTCCGGCTCGGCTCGGCTCGGCTCGCGCTGAACGCGCTCCGGTTTCCGACTCGGCTCGCGCTGAACGCGCTCCGGTTTCCGGTTCGGCTCTGCTCTGCTCGCGCTGAACGCGCTCCGGTTTCCGGCTCGGCTCTGCTCTGCTCGCGCTGGACGTGCTCCGGTTTCCAGCTCGGCTCTGCTCGCGCTGAACGCGCTCTGGTTTCCGGCTCGGAATCCTTACCCTCCGCGCACATCGGCTCCCTGAATCGGCTCCCGGAATCGGCTCCCGGAATCGACTCCCAGAATCGACTCCCTGAATCGGCTTCCCGATTCAGCTCTGCACAGCTTTTCTCCCCTGCTCCTTTTGCATCTGCCTTGGATCCTATAACCTAAACTTTCTGACAGAACAATCTGGCCAACATGGATCCCGTGGATGTACCTGCCTCTAGCGCCGCTTTAACGGCCTTGTCTCGCCGACAAGCGGCGCAGGAGCAACAAATCCAGAACCTCTCTACTGGCGTGCAGGAAATCATGAGATTTTTGCGCACACGTTTTGGTGACCGGCTCACCACAGGTGCTTCGCCGCCATCATCATCTGCTGCTCCGGCCCGGCAGGCCCCGGCTCCTCCTACCGCCCCTTCAGCTATGCATGAGCCTCAGCTCGCGCAGCCAGCCCGGTTTTCGGGTGACCCTGACTCCTGCCGATCGTTTATTATGCAGTGCGACCTGATTTTTAGCATGCAACCCTCCCAATTCGGTACAGAGCGCTCCAAGGTGGCCTACGTCATTTCCCTCC
Source organism: Silurus meridionalis (assembly GCF_014805685.1). Classification (NCBI taxonomy): domain Eukaryota; kingdom Metazoa; phylum Chordata; class Actinopteri; order Siluriformes; family Siluridae; genus Silurus; species Silurus meridionalis. Next base: position 41,949,487 of record NC_060887.1, on the reverse strand, counting down.
TGTCAGGCCGAGCCCTAAGGTGGGCCACTGCGGAGTGGGAAAGCCAATCACCCAACTGCAGATCGTTCGCCACCTTTTCTGCCGAACTCCGGAAGGTCTTCGGCACGTCGACGCCACGCCAAGATGCCGCCCACTCCCTGGTCTCGGCCGCACAGGGGCATCGTTCTGTTGCGGAGTTCACGGCTGAGTTCCGGACCCAGGCCACTGACAGCGGATGGGATCGCTTCGTGCTTTATGACACTTTCCTCCAGGGCCTCTCCTCTGCTGTTAAGGACGAACTTGCCGCTCGTGATCCACCCCAGGAGTTGGCTGCCTCCAGGGCTGATGCCGAATTCATCGACCTCAAGCTTGCCCAGCAACTGCTGGTTCCCATGGAACCCCTGCCTGAAGCTCTGCTGATCAGAGCCCTGGACGGCAGCCTTTTGGGCCGGGCCACGCACCGCACTAAGCCTCTGCTCATGTCAGTGGGGGAACGACATCGGGAGTGGCTTTCCTTCCTGGTCATCTCCTCTCCCCAAGCCCCCATTATGCTCGGGTTCCCTTGGCTTCAGAAACACAACCCACGTATTGATTGGATGACAGGGCGTATTCTTGATTAGGGTGTGCATTGCTTCGGCCACTGCCTTGCTCTTCCTCCACCCAAACCACTGCCGGCTGTCACTCCCGAGCGCTCCGATATAGCGTCGGTTCCTGAGATCTATCATGGCCTTGCGCGCGTGTTCAGTAAGGCCTTGGCTACCTCCCTGCCTCCCCACCGGCACTTCGACTGTGCCATCGAACTGCATCCCGGAGCCAGTCCCCCTAGGGGGCGCCTGTATCAGTTATCAGCCCCGGAGAGGACTGCCATGAACCAGTATATCCAGGAGTCCCTGGCAGCAGGTATCATCCAACCATCCTCCTCCCCAGCTGGTGCGGGTTTCTTCTTTGTCGAAAAGAAGGATAAGTCCCTACGCCCATGTATTGACTACCGGGGTCTTAACGCAATCACTATCCGGAACCGTTACCCCTTGCCGCTTATGGCCTCGGCGTTCGAGCTCCTGCATGGTGCCACGATCTTTACTAAGCTGGATCTACGCAACGTACCACCTGGTGCGTATCAGGGAGGGGGATGAATGGAAGACCACCTTCAATACCCCAGCCGGTCATTACGAGTACCTCGTCATGCCGTTCGGCCTAACCAACGCTCCGGCCTCCTTTCAGGCTCTGGTCAACGAGGTCCTCCGTGACATGCTCAATACGTTTGTGTTTGTCTACCTGGATGATATCCTGATCTTCTCCCATTCCATGGACGAACACGTCCGCAGGTGCGTCAGGTCTTGGAGAGACTTCTCAAGAACGGGCTCTCGTAAAACCCGAGAAATGTGAGTTCCACACCTCACAAACCTCGTTCCTGGGATACCTGCTGGCCGGTAATATCCGGATGGACCCTGCCAGGGTCCAGGCAATCCGGGACTGGCCGACCCCACCTCCGCCGCCATTTACTAAGGTTCCTGGGCCGCCAATTTTTATCGCCGCCGTAAAGGGCTATAGTTCGGTGGCAGCACCCTCCACCTCCTGGCGTCTTCCCTCCGCTCGTTCTTCTGGGGCCCTGAGGCTGAGGAGGCATTTCTGGAGCTTAGCGGCGATTCACGGAGGGCCCATCCTCATCTTTCCTGACCAGGCTCGGCAGTTCGTTGTTGAAGTTGACGCCCGTGTGGGAGTGGGGCGGTGCTCTCCCAGGTCTGCCCTGAGGATAACCGCCTGCATCCTTGCGCTTTTTCCAGGCGCCTTAGCTCCTCTGAACGTAACTACCCGGTGGGTGAGAGGAGCTCCTGGCTGTCAAACTGGCCTTGGAGGAATGGCGCCATTGGTTGGAGGGTGCGGAGGTCCCTTTCTGGTCTGGACGGATCATCGCAACCTTGAGTACCTCCAATCGGCTAAACGACTCAACCCCTGACAGGCTAGATGGGGCCTTTTCTTTGGCCGCTTCCGGTTCTCTCTTTCGTACCGGCCTGGGAGCCAGAATGTCAAGCCTGATGCGCTCTCTAGGGTTCATGCCCTGGAGGAGGAGGAGCCATGCCCAGAGACCATCCTTGCCAAGTCTGTGTCGGTCCACACCCTTAGTCTCGCTTTGGAGGAGCGGGTCAAGAATTCCCAAGACAGGGGCCCTGTCCCCGAGGGTTGCCCCGCTGGTCTCCTGTTCGTCCCTGAGGGTCTCCGCCCTGGAGTTCTTCAGTGGTGTCACAACTACCTGTTCTTCTGTCACCCCGGTCAGCCTCGCACCTTGTCTCTGGTCAAGGCACGCTTCTGGTGGCCTTCCGTAGTAAAGGACTTTGTCGCAGCCTGCCCCGAATGTGCCCAACACAAGAACCCTCGTGGCCGCCCCCAAGGTCTTCTTCGGCCCCTTCCTATCCCGAAACGCCCGTGGTCGCACATTGCCATGGACTTCGTTACCGGGCTGCCCATTTCCAGTGGCAACACGGTTGTCATGACAGTCATTGATCGGTTTTCTAAGATGGGCCACTTCATCGCTCTACCCAAGCTGCCATCTGCCAAGGAAACCGCCAAGCTGGCCCTCCAGCACATATTCCGCCTCCATGGTTTCCCCAGAGATATCGTCTCGGACCGGCTCAGGCTCCCAGGGTGCTCCGGGTCCACCCTACGTTTCATGTGTCTAGGGTTCGACCCGTTCAGGCCTGCTCCCTGGTGCCCTCCGCCAGGCCCCCTCCGCCCGCCCGGGTCATTGATGGGGTCCTGCCACACCGTCGCCACCTGCTCCGCTCCCGTCGTCGTGGTCGGGGCCTTCAGTACCTTGTGGATTGGGAGGGCTATGGTCCTGAGGAGCGCTCCTGGGTCCCCTCCCGCTTTATTATGGACCCTGACCTGATTGCTGGCTTTCATCGGGCCCACCCGGGGCAGCCTGTTGGGGCGTCCGGGGCCGCCCTGGGCGGGGGGGTACTGTCAGCCCGCTTGAGCACTTCAGGCATTACCGCCTCAATCACAGAGGAAACGCCCACTCCCAACCAGCTGCACGGATATGGCGTATGATTTTCTGGCACTTATAAGGACGCCTGAATCCTCCAGTCAGTGCCAGATTGTCTTTAGGCTTGCCCTGATCACTCTCCAGCGTATTCTGTTTTGCTTGTTTGTTCTTTTGTTTGTTCTTTGTCTCTGACCTGACCATTCTGTCCTCCGGCTCGGCTCTCGGCTGAACGCGCGTTTCGGTTTCCGGCTCGTGCTGAACGCCAGCTCGGAATCTTCACCCTCCGCGCACATCGGCTCCCTGAATCGGCTCCCTGAATCGGCTCCCAGAATCGACTCCCAGAATCGGCTTCCCGATTCAGCTCTGCACAGCTTTTCTCCCCTGCTCCTTTTGCATCTGCCTTGGATCCTATAACCTGAACTTTCTGACGTAAAGTTGATCAGTCACACCATGAATTTATGGGAAAGAGTAGTGGAAGCCAGGCTGAGAGAAGAGGTGACCATCTGTGAGCAGCTGTATGGGTTTATGCTGAGGAAGAGCACCACAGAAGCATTATTTGCTTTGAGAATGTTGATGGAGCAGTATAGAAAAGGTCAGGAGGAGTTGCATTGTGTTTTTAATAAAAGAGTATGCTTAAGAGCACAACTTCCGAGTCTGGTGTCCAGGTGGTGTTTTATGTAGCACCTGTTGTTTAATGTAGTACCAGGGTTCTTTAGGAACGTTGTCTCATTTTTACTGTGTACTGTGTCAGCTATATATGGCAGAAATGACAACAAAAGCTTGCCCCTCAATTGGAGAGTCGCCTTCGTGCTGGAGAATACAGGATTTGAACACACGTTGGAAAAAAAAAACAGCCCACCCCAAAACATGAAGCTGTACTTCTAATCCAGTATTGAAACACCTTATTGAAAAGTATTCTAAACCAACAGGGAGTTACCTAGGTGCTGGAAATAGGACTCAGTGCTGCTATGCAAGAGGTACTGGAGCTTTGAAAAGCAAAGGCGGCTGCACCCCCTCCCAATCCTGCCCAGAAATCACAGCTCTTCCTCACAAAAATGACAGTAAGCATTGATACAGAGGCATTTCTGTATGCATTCAAAAACCTCGCCATCCAGGAAGGCTGGCATTAATGCTATTGGGCCTGTCTCATTTCCCTTTTTTTGCAGGGGAAGCCCAAATAACCTACTACAGCCTCATTGTGGAAAACACTGCAGATTATGTCACATTGAAAGAGGAAATAATGGCACAGGTGGTTACATGTGGTGTAAATGTCCATGATTGAAGGAAATGAGATCCAGATGATCTCAGCTGTCCTCACTCTCCACTGTAGGGTCTTGCAATCAGAGACAATTTCCAAACCAGGCCATAATGCAGCTGCTCAGGATGCTCTTGATGGTCCCTTTCTACAAGGTTGTAAGAATGTGTGGTGAGAGCTGTGCCCTTCTCAGCTTTCTCAAAAAGTAGAGATGCTGCTGGGCTTTCCTTTATTATGGAGCCGGTGTTAAGGGACCAGGTGAGCTTCTCTGCCAGGTAAACACGAAGGTATTTTCCTTCCTGGACCTTTCAGCAGCATTTGACACAGTCAACCATAAGACGCTTTTGTCAACCCTCAAGAGCCTCATTATTCGCAGAACAGCATGGGAATGGTTTGCTTCTTACCTGGAAGGTCACTCATACCAGGTATCATGGAGGGGATCACCATCTGCCCCATGCAGACTCACCACTGGTGTCCCACAAGGCTCGGTACTTGGTCCCCTTCTTTTCTCCTCTATACCCACTCAATTGGTGAATCCTCACATGGGTTTTCTTACCACTGCTATGCAGATGACACTTAACTAATCTTTTCTTTCCCTCCATCAGATACCACAACTTCCGCTCGGATCTCGGCATGCTTGACAGACATATCTTCATGGAGGAGTGCTAACCAACTAAAACTCAACCCCAGCAAAACAGAACTGCTGGTCATCCGAGGTGATTCATCTCCAGGTCAAGATCTCCTAATAACACTTCATGACTCTCTGCTCTCCCCTTCAGCCACCGCTCATAACCTCGGGGTAACTATGGACAACTGTCCTTCTTCCCACATATCACTAATGTTGCTCGTTCCTGTCGATTTCTTCTCTGCAACATCCGAATGATTCAACAATTTCTGTCCACACAGGCTGCCCAGGTGCTTGTTCAGTCTCTTGTCATTTCAAGACGGACTACTGCAGCTCTCTGCTGGCAGGTCTTCCCCTGAACGCTATTCGTCCACTGCAAATGATCCAAAACGCAGCTGCACGACTTGTGTTCAATCAGCCCAAGTTCTCCCACACCACCCCACTGCTGCTTCTTCACTGGCTTCCAGTAGCTGCACGTATCAGATTCAAAACACTGATGCTTGCCTACAAGGCCAAAAATGGACCAGCACCATCTTACCTCAGACCTCATCACATCTCGCACTGCACCACGCTGTCTGAGATCCACCGAGGTGGTGGAATGAACTTCCCCTAGATGTCCGTACAGCGGAGTCCCTGACAATCTTCAAGCGACGATTGAAGACCTTCATCTTCCTGAAATACCTAAATTAGCACTTTCCAATTGTAGAATTCAAGGGTTATATTTATATTAAGTTTGTAATCTTGAGTACCAGTGTAGCTTTATTCATTACTAGAGACTCAAAGCACTTTTGTACGTCGCTCTGGATAGGGGCGTCTGCTAAATGCCACAAAAGTAAATGTAAATGTATTTGGTGCTCTCCATGATCTCCATGGAGGAGACATTGATGGTCAGTGTGAGGCAGTCAACAACGATCTCTTTAGTTTTATCTACATTCAGAGACAGTTTGTTTGCTTTAAACCAGTTCATTAACTTCTGCACCTTCTCTCCGCTTTTGCTGATGAGCCCCACCACTGTTGTGTCATCAGCAAACTTAACAATGCAATTCGAGCTGTGCAATGCTACACAGTTGTGCATCAGCAGGGTGAACAGCAGGGGACTGAGTACACAGCCCTGAGAACCCCAGTGCTCAATGTGATGGTGTTGGGGGTGTTGTTTGCAATCTGGACTGCCTGAAGACTTTCGGTCAAAAAAAATCCAGAATCCAGTTGAAGAAGGAGGTGTTCAGACCCAACAGGCTCAGCTTCCCAATTAGGTGCTAAGGAATGATATTGAATGCTAAACTTGAGTTTATAAACAGCATTCATACATATGAATCTTTGTTTTTCAGGTGAACATGGCCAGGTGGACTGTAGTGGAGATGGGGTCGTCTGTGGAGCGGTTTGGGCAGTATGCAAACTGCTGTGGATCTAGTGTTACAGGGAGCAGTGCTTTATGTGCCTCGTGACAAGTCTCTCAAAGGACTTTATGATGATAGGAGTGAGTGCAAATACCTGGTAATGCCGTTAGGCTTGACCAATGCAGGAACACCAATGCACCAGCATTGTTCCAGGCCTTGGGTAATGATGTTTCTTGATATGCTTAACCAATTTTTTTAATCTACCTTGATGACATCATCTTCTCCAACTTCCAAGAAGAACGTATCCACCATGGTGGATACAAAGGTTCTTGGGGTACAGTTTTATCGAAGATTCATCTGGGCTTATAGCTCCATCGTGGTTCTACTTTACTAGCTCACCTTCATCCACTGGCCTTTATTGTGGGTCTCTGAGGCTGAACAGGCTTTCACTAAGGTTAAAGACCTCTTTACATCCACCCCCATGCCAATCTATCATGAAATTAGACACATTCAATCATGGAGTGGGGGCCTTCTGTCTCATAGGGACTGCAGAGAGATGACTTCATACGTGTGCTTTCCTCTCCCACCACTTTAGCCTGGCCAAGCAGAAGTAACCTGTAGGAGATCGGGAGGTCCTAGCAGTCATGCTGGCCCTTGAGGAGCGGCATCACTTAATAGAGAGATTGAAGGTGCTTTTTTAGGCGGGAAGGAACACTGCAACCTGGAATACTTGCGGCAAAACATTTTAACCCCTGTTAGGTTTGCTTTGGGATCTCTTTGGGCATTTAGACTTTTCCCTAGCCTTCCGCCCAGAATCCAAAAATCCAAGCCATATGCCCTCTATCAGATGTCTGGACATCAAAAGAAGGGTCAGGCCATTCCGGGCCAACCTGTCCCAGAGAGTTGTACACAGCAAAAGGTTTTCATGCCTGATCAGCTGCGCTCCCAGGTGCTCCCGTGGTGTCGCAACCCTATAGGACATCCATGATGTTGTCACTGTTTATCCCACCTGCACCCAACGCTAGTGTCCCAGATGGCCCTGGTCTCACATAGCACTGGATTTTGTCACAGGCCTTCTTTACTCTGCTAGGCACACAACAATCCTCACAGTTTTCAACCGCTTCTTGAATAGCGCATTTCATCCCCCTCATTAAACTCCCATCTTCCAAGGAGACAGCCCAGCTTCTCCTCCAACATGTGTTCCACCTACACAGCATTCTGCAAAATATTGTGTTTGACCAGTTTCCCAGTTTTACAGGTAAAATCTGAAGAGAGTTATGTCAGCTTCTGGGGATCTCTGTCAGCTTTTCCTGAGCACAGTGCACAGTGGCCAGAGTGAGAGGATCTAGAGTTATTGAGACTGGGCTCTGAATCCTCTGCTCTGAGGACCCTTTCTCTGAACTGGGTGGGATATGGCCACTGTCAGGGGACAGCCTGCCACGCCATCCCTCAGCTCCACACACACACGTAGTCTGTCCCCATCATACTAAATATCGGCACCTGCGGCTTGTTAACTACAGCCCTATATAAACCCCTCTCCCGATCTCACTCACTGTCCTCGGCTATGTGATCAGCGCCAAGGGAATCCAAATGGACAAGAAGAAAGTGCAGGCTGTTCGGGAATGGCCGCCCCCCCGCTCTGTAAAGGAGTTACAGAGGTTCCTAGGGTTTGCAAACTTCTACCGGCGCTTCATACGGGGTTTCAGTCAGGTCACAGCCCCGCTCACCTCCCTCCTCAAGGGCAAACCCAAAGAACTGCCCTGGACGTCCGAGGCAGAAGAGGCATTCCGGGAGCTCCGGGATCGGTTCTGCGCAGCTCCACTACTCAATCACCCGGAGCGTCCCTTTGTCGTGGAGGTGGACGCATCATCCACCGGGGTCGGGGCTACCCTCTCTCAGTACTCCAGGAGCCCCGCTCGACTTCACCCCGTGCCTACTTCTCGAAGAAACGGTCCCCCGCCGAACAGAACTACGACATAGGGAACCGGGAACTCCTCGCCATTAAACTGCCACTCAAGGAGTGGAGACACTGGCTAGAGGGAGCAAAACATCCGTTCGTGGTGATCACGGACCACAAGAACCTGCAATACCTCAGAGAGGCCAAGAGGCTAAACCCCCGACAAGCCCGATGGGCCCTGTTCTTCACCCGGTTCAGCTACACCCTAACCTACCATCCGGGGTCTAAGAACGGTAAGGCCGACGCCCTCTCCCGCATCTACGGTCCGGATGAACCTGTCGAACCAGAACCAGTCATTCCTCCCGAGCTGTTTGTCTGCCCCATCGTGTGGAACCTAGAAGAGGAAATCCGCTTGGCCACAAGCCAGGAGCCCGCACCCCCGGGTGCCCGGAGGGCAGGACGTTCGTCCCCACAGCCTGCCGTCCCGCATTGTTGAACTCCGTCCACGACACTCCCGGGACAGGCCACCCGGGGCGCCATGCACAGGTATGTGGCACGTTATGTCCAGGGCTGCCCGACCTGTGCCATGTCCAAGGTCCCGCGCCACCTACCCATGGGTAAGCTGGTCCCGCTGATGATCCCCGAACAGCCCTGGTCCCACCTAGGCATTGACTTTGTTTCGGACCTGCCACGGTCTGAAGGTCACACCTGCGTGCTCGTGGTGGTGGATCGATTCTCCAAAGCCTGCCGCTTCATACCTCTCCCTGGTCTGCCCACCGCCCTGGAGACCGCCGAAGCTCTCTTCCAGCACGTGTTCCGGAACTTCGGTCTCCCGGAAGAGGTAGTGTCGGACCGCGGACCGCAGTTCACGTCACGTGTCTGGAGGGCATTCTTCCGGCTTCTCGGCGTGGCGGTCAACCTGTCGTCCGGCTACCACCCTCAATCCAATGGGCAGACCGAGAGGAAAATCCAGGAGTTGGGGCGCTACCTACGGTCGTACTGCCATGAGGATTAGACGGAGTGGAGCCGATTCCTGCATTGGGCGGAGTACGCCCAGAACTCCCTACGACAGAGCACCACCGGCTTGACCCCGGTCCAATGCGTGCTGGGGTACCAGCCCCCCTTGTTCCAGTGGTCGGACGAACCGTCCCACGTCCCTGCTGTCGATTACTGGTTCTGGGAGAGCATCCGGGTGTGGGAGTCGGCCCACACCCAACTCCGTCGAGCCCTTGATGACACAAGAAGACATGCGGACGCATGTCGGCTGGAGTCTCCCTCCTACTGGACAGGAGACAGGGTGTGGCTTTCCACAAGGGACCTGCGGCTCCGTCTCCCGTGCAGGAAACTGAGCCCCCGATTCATTAGGCTGTTCCGGGTGATGTCAGGGGACAGCCTGCCATGTCATCCCTCAGCTCCACACACGTAGTCTGTCCCCATCATACTAAGTATCGGCACCTGCGGCTTGTTAACTACAGCCCTACATAAACCCCTCTCCTGCTCTCACTCACCGTCAGTTTTACTATTTCACGTAGATGAACATTGTGACCTCGCTACACGACCTTTCACTTTCCTGTGGATATCCACCGTGGTCTCTAACCTCCAGAGACCGCTCTGTTCTTCCTCCCCGAAGAACCATTTACTTTTTGTTCAGCATTTCTGTTTGTTTACCTGTTGCTCTACTACTTCAGTAAAACCCTTTTCTTCACTACCCTGGAGTTTTGCTTCAGTCACTCCGCAACCGTGACAGCCCCAACCGCTTGCATACAGCTGCCACAGGGCTCTTTCAGCCGCCTATGTCTACCAATCCCCCCTGTTATCCACACTTGAAGCAGGGGCATCTATTCCATCTGCTCTGGCCCTGGTCTGGTGCTATCAAAAAATGTAGAGGAAGGCCTGGGCCATTTTACAAAATCTTCCCGCAATTCTGCCCCCTGGGTAAACTGCAGATGCCATCCTGTGCCCCACTATCATTTGGACCAGAAGGTCTGGCCACCTGAGATCTACGACTCAAATCCATTTGCTAGAAATTTGCCTCATGCTTCGTTGGAAGTTAGCAACCCAGTTGTGGACCACCTCAAACTCCCAGGTATTTTTCAGATCCACCCTTTTTTCACATTCTTGTTTCCTATCTGATAGCTGTTTCAGCCTGCCTCCTGTTTTTTGGACTTTGTTTTTGCCTAGCTTTCAGAGTTTCTGTTTACCAGTGTTTGGATTTGTAGACTGTTTCTTAGACTGTGATTTTAGTGTCTTTCTACTGTCATTTTTGAACTTTGAGCATTTTTTCCTTCTGTTGCATTCATTATTGAAAATGCCCAACATCACTTCAGTTGCGTTTTGCATTTGGGTCTCAGCTGCAATGCCTTGACACTTCCGTCTTTACAGAGTTAAGGAGAATTAAGTTATTAAGCATCCACTTTCTAATGTTCTTTACACACTACTTAACATTGTTAAGCGGATCTCTCTCATCTGGCTTTGCTGAAATATACAGCTGTGTATCATCAGCATAGCAATGAAAGTTAATACCATGTTTATGAATTATTTCACCCAGAGGCAGCAGATATAAAGAGAAACGCCGCCACTGCCACCAGCCTTTAAGGTCTCAACTGAGAAACGATTCGCCCCTCCCCGCGAGACAAAATGCGATACTGTGATTCTTGGAGATTCCATTGTCTGGCATGTCCACGTGTCAAGGAACCACCGGCCATGCCCCCCCTCGGCACTCAGCACACTCACAGCATCTCGCCTTCATACTAATCACCTTCACCTGTCTCACCTGTCCAATCTACACCCTTCCTTTATAGCACATCACCCACAATGAGGATCATAGTGTCAGGACCTTTTCCCACTTACCAGCAAGGGATTGAGAAGTTTAGTAGACTTTTTGCACTAAATGAATGATTACAGTCATGGTGTTGAGAGCACAAACTTCTCTTAATTGATAATGGGAATTTTTTTCTGGGAGCATCTGAGGTTCTTCTGTTCTGATGGCCTGCACCCCAGCAGAGTAGGAGCAGCAGTGCTATCAGATAACATCTCCAGGATGCTTCACACCATCTGACTAAAAGTAAGACATCATAAGAAATAAATACACAAGATCCAGAAATAATCTTATTACAGTTAAAACTGAAAAATGGCAGATAAGCAAACACAATAATGTTTTAATGTTTGGTCTTTTAAACATTAGATCACTTCACCCAAAGCACTGATTGTAAATGAGATGATCACAAAGAATAATCTCTCAACACTCTGTCTCACTGAGACCTGGATTAAACCAGGTGATTATATGGGTCCAAACGAGTCTACAGCATCAGGATATGTTTATAAGCACTCACACACACACACACACACACACACACACACACACACACACAAACACTCCAAAATAAATAAAAGTATTTAATACTCTTCAGTGGCTAGCAAATCTTATTACCCTGTGTTTGGGTTAGATGTTTATAACCATAATGACTGTAAAAGACTGTAGAAAGATCATCACTCATAATCACAAACTCCAGTGCTCATGTTAGTTCTCACTCTCCAGTGTTCTGTAGTGTTTAAAGACTATAATCACACTCTTGATGTCACCCAAATGAGGATGAGGTTCTGCTTTTGAGTCTGGTTCCTCTCAAGGTTTCTTCCTCATAACATCTAAGGGAGTTTTTCCTTCACCACAGTCTCCATGGTGCTCATCAGGGATAAACACACACTATTCACCTTCACTGTAAATTCTGTAAAGCTGCTTTAAAACAATGTCTGTTGTGAAAAGTGCAATAGAAATAAACTTGACTTGACTTATGCCATCTCAGGGTTTTTTTTTTCTTCACCACAGTCTCCACCGGCTTGTTCATCAGGGACAAACTTACACTTATAACGAACATCTTATTCGTTTTGATCACCACATTATCTGTGTAAAGCTGCTCTGAGACAATGTTCACTTTTAAAAGCTTCTAGACCTTTAGGGGCATCAGCAGCGCAGGTTATGTGTATACCGGGAGCCAGGGCGCCGGACATAGCAGGTCAGCTTAGATTCTTAGGAAAGCACAGGTTCTCTAAGATAGTTTTTCACACAGGAGCTAATGATATCGCCGACAGTCAGAGGTTACTAAGAGTAACATTATAGAGGTGTGTAAATTAGCGAAGGCAATGTCCGATGCTGTAGTATGCTCTGGCCCCATCCCAATTCGACGTGGCGATGTAGCCTACAGCAGGTTATGGTCGCTGAACTGCTGGATGTCCGAGTGGTGCTCCAAAAACAATGTGGGCTTCATTAATAATTGGAGCATTTTTGAGGCAAGGCTGGCCTGTTAGGGCGGGACGGTGTCCATCCCACCCGGGAAGGTGCTGCTCTCATTTCTTGTAGTATAGGTCATAGTCTCAGAACAGCACTAGTTAACAAGTGACTGTCTAGAGCCAAGGCCAGGGAGCAGACAGACAGGCTAAACCGACCGTCTGCTAGCTGCACAGAGTCGTCACTCAGGATCCACCATATTGAGACTGTGTCTGTCCCCCGAGCAAAACCAAAATATAGGAACTATCAGAAAGTCTGTTTAAGTAACCTGATTAACATTAAATTAAATAGGACTGAACGCACAGCCAGCACCTCTGATCTAAAAATAGGATTGTTGAATATTAGATCTCTCACGCCAAAAGCGCTTACTATAAACGAAATTATTACCGACCAGGAGTTTAATATAATGTGTTTGACAGAAACGTGGATTAAATCGAATGAATATGTAGCATTAAATGAGGCGAGTCCTCCTGGGTATAGTTACATACACCAACCCCGTCTAAATGGCAGAGGAGGCGGAGTAGCAGCTATTTATAATAATAATCTAAACGTCACACAAAAGACTAAACACAAATGTAAAACATTTGAAGTTCTCTACACCAACATAAAATATTCAGTGTCTGAAAGCAGGTCAAGTCAGTTAATTCCACTAATTATTATTTATAGACCCCAGGGCCCTACTCTGATTTTCTGATAGAATTTGCAGATTTCATTACAAATCTAGCTACTTCTTTAGACAAAGCATTAATTGTTGGAGACTTTAATATTCATTTTGATAATCAGGAAGACTCCTTAAGAGCAGCAGTTGTGTCCATTCTAGATTCAGTCGGAATTAATCAGAATGTTATAGGACCCACTCATAGTGGTGGACACACTCTCGATTTGTTGTTAACATTTGGATTAAAAATAAAAAACTTAGTCATAATTCCACAGTCTGAAGCTATTTCAGACCATTATCTAATCTCGTTTAAAATTTGCCTTAGTCATCGCATTTCTACCTCACCACGTTACCGTGTTAAGCGTACTTTCACGCCAGCTACAGCAGCGCGTTTATTAATTATCTTCCGATATTACGATATTAGATAGATCTCCGTCAGACCCGCAGAGCTCGACTGGGCCACTGAACATCTAGAAACAACGTTACGTTACACTCTAGATGATGTAGCTCCCTTAAGACCAAAATGATCAGGAGAAAAATTAGCACAGTGGTATAATGATCATACGCGCACCTTAAAACAGACCACTCGAAAACTAGAGCGTAAATGGCGTCAAACAAAATTAACAGTATTTCAAATAGCATGGAAGGAGAGCCTCCTAAATTATAGAAAATCTCTTAGTGCTGCCAGATCAGCATATTTCTCCACCCTCATAGAAAATAACAAGCATAATCCTAGATTTTTATTCAGCACGGTAGCAAAATTAACAGGAATAAAAGCACTGCACTAACATGCACACCATCAATAGGTAGTAATGATTTCATGAACTTTTTTAATAATAAAATTGAAAACATCAGGCAAGAAATCCAGACGGTTAATATAAATCCAAATTATTTTACAAGTAACCCTGTAGACAGCAGTGTCATTATAGCAGACAATCAATTACAAAGCTTCACTACTATTCATGAGAGTGACTTAATTTCATTAATCTCCTCATCAAAATCATCAACCTGTATTCTCGATCCCTTGCCTACTAGTTTCTTTAAACAGATAGCTCCAGAGGTAATCAAACCTGTTTTAAAAATAATTAACTCTTCCATTAGCACTGGTTATGTACCGAAATCCTTCAAACTGGCAGTTATCCACCCCCTTATTAAGAAACCTGACCTTGACCCATGTCAGTTGTCCAACTACAGACCGATATCAAATCTCCCCTTTATATCCAAAATTTTAGAAAAGGTTGTAGCACAGCAGTTATGCTCACATCTGCTTATGAATAACATTTTGAAATGTATCAGTCAGGATTTCGCCTCATCATAGCACAGAGACGGCGCTAGTTAAGGTGGTAAATGACCTGTTATTGGCCTCTGATCAGGGTTTTGTCTCCTTACTTGTTTTGCTCGACCTTAGTGCAGCTTTTGACACCATTGATCACACTATACTGCTTGCTAGACTTGAGAATGTTGTAGGAATAAAGGAACAGCTCTCTCTTGGCTCAGGTCTTATTTGACTGATCGCTATCAGTTTGTGGATGTAAATGGTGAGTTCTCCACGCTCTATGAGGTAAAGTTTGGTGTTCCTCAAGGATCTGTCTTAGGCCCACTGCTTTTCTCTTTATATATGCTGCCTCTTGGTGAAATTATTCATAAACATGGGATTCGCTTCCATTGCTATGCTGATGACACACAGCTGTATATTTCAGCAAAGCCAGATGAGAGAGATCAGCTTAACAATGTTGAGAAGTGTGTAAAGGACATTAGACAGTGGATGCTTAATAACTTTCTTCTGCTCAACTCAGATAAGACGGAAGTACTTTTACTAGGACCACATGCAGCTAGAAGTAAACTTTCCGATTACGTAGCATCTCTGGATGGTGTTTCTGTTTCAGCATGTACGGCTGTCAAAGACCTTGGTGTGATTATTGACCCGAGTCTTTCCTTTGAGTCTCACGTGAATAATATCACCAGAATCGCCTTCTTTCACCTTAGAAATATTGCTAAGATTAGAAATATGATGTCGTTACAGGATGCAGAAAACTGGTTCATGCTTTTGTTACTTCTAGATTAGACTACTGTAACGCTTTACTGTCTGGGTGTGGAGTAAGTGCATCAATAAGCTTCAGTTAGTCCAGAATGCAGCAGCAAGGGTCCTCACTAGATCTAGGAAATATGACCACATCACCCCTGTTTTAATCAGTCTACACTGGCTCCCAATCAAATCTCGCATTGACTATAAAATATTACTACTGACGATAAAGCACTCAATGGTCTCGCACCGCAGTATCTGAGTGAACTTCTGTACCAGTATGATCCTCCACGCCTACTTAGATCAAAAGGTGCTGGCTATCTGTTGGTTCCTCAAATAATGAAGACTACAGCAGGGGGCAGATCTTTCTCTTATAAAGCCCCACAGTTATGGAACAGCCTTCCAATCAGTGTTCGGGACTCAGACACAGTCTCAGTGTTCAAGTCGAGGTTGAAAACGTATTTATTTAGTCAAGCCTTTTATCAGTAGATTTCTCTTAGGTAAAGGCACAGATCTGGAGGGAACATGGATATAGAGTGTTTTTTTAGTTATGCTGCCATAGCGAGTCTTGCCGGAGTCCAAACTGCACAGTGACATTAACTTTCGTACACCAATAGTTACACTTAATAATCCATATCCTTCTCTTCCCGTCACCCTCTCTCTCTCTCTCTCTCTCTCTCTCTCTCTCTCTTTCGGTCGAGTTAAACATGCTCCTGAGGCTCCAGTGACCAGTGTTCCTGCCCCTCTCCCTCCTTGGATCTTCACACTTCTGTGCAGCTCGGGACGGTCTCTTAATTCCGGAGTGGAACGGGTGCTTTGAGGACGGCTTGGACTGTAGTTGGTGTCGGCGGTCTGCTGCACTGACTCGGGAGTGCAGTTTGCTTCTGATCATCATCACTGTACCCCACAACATTGTATATCTGCTTCAAATGGACATTTGGTGCAACCCAGATGAGGATGGGTTCCCTCTTGAGTCTGGTTCCTCTCAAGGTTTCTTCCTTATGCCATCTCGGGGAGTTTTTCCTTGCCACAGTTGCTCATCAGGGACAAACATACTTACAAAGAACATATTTATGTTTAATCACCACATTATCTGTGTAAAGCTGCTTTGAGACAATGTTCATTGTTAAAAGCGCTATACAAATAAAAATGAATTGAATTGAATTGAATTGAAATGAATTGAATTAAACTGTATTGCTGTGCAAGGGGACGATTTTGAAGGTGTGGATTTGGAGATAAATCAAGTACTTTCTTGTATACAGAGCTAGTCTCAAAACCTTTTGATACCACCTGTTATGTTTGTTGATGAGTTGTGGGAAAAGTCTGATAGTTTGTTATTTATAAAATAGCAGAACTGAAAAATAGTGTCTCATATTAAGGCCAGACCTTTGCTCAGATGGGATCACAATGATGAGGATGGGTCCAGTCAAAAGATCT
>NC_060887.1:41920508-41930508 GCF_014805685.1 Silurus meridionalis | reverse complement strand
TGTATGTAGAGAATACAACAAAAGCTACTAAATATGTGATGTTTATAATTGAATCTTACAGTGAGGGGAAAGAAGTCTGTCAGGTTTATTTGTTATAATGTTTGTGTTGTTTCTGTAAAGCTGATAAATGAATAGAGATAAATAAAGAACACTGAATCACATTTGGAAGCTACAGAGCCACAGTGAAGGGCTTCAACATCTCTGTAGTACAGGTATGTTGGATAAAATGCAGGTGGATCATCCTCAAGCTTATACGACACTCTCTCAGACTAATGATGAGAAGGGAAGAGAGCAGCCAGCTGTCACATAAAAGCAGCAGGAACAACATTAGCACAAAGAACAATAAGCACTGCAATGCATCTGGAGTATCTGCTGGTAGGACCAGATGACATACCAGTAGAAGCATGGTGTAAATGACCATTAAGTCCTCAAATCATTAACACCTTTACCTCCATCCAATAGAGGGCGGTGTTGCCATGGGATAGCGCTGTATGTGCACATTGGCAAACTTTGTGAAGTATTCTGATTAACATTACTGAAGAAGAAAGATGGACTTTTGGGTGCATGGAGTGCAAACAGGTTTAAAAGATTTCTTTCTACCTCTTATTTTCTGCCTGATGAAGGGCACAAGGTAGCATTTTATTTCATCTGTGTGGAAAATGTGGAGACATTGCAGTGGTTATTTTGACCATCTTCTCTGAAGCTGTTGGTTAATATTTAGCGGGTCGTTAAAACATATGCCGATTCATCACTGAAGACCATTTTGCTTGCTACTGTTGTACAGAGAGCTGGTTTGCAGCCATTCAGGTCTTTGTTTGGTGATTTTCTATGTTTTATGTTTTTTTTCTCTAAATTGAGATTGTAAATGTTTATGGTTTTTTATTGTACCTAATTAGCAGGCATATGCTAATTATGTGTGTGTGATTAGGCGCCACCCAAGTGGCAGGCTGTTGCAGCAGCTCCCGTAAAGTTTGTGCTTTTTTTATTTATTTTATAGTGTTCCGGACTTTGTGTTTTTCTTTTAAGTGTATGCGGAAATTTGGAAACTGCACAATGGACATAAACAAAGCCACCGAGTTTGCTCTACTTTTCCTGCTTCTTTGGACTTTGTTCACAGTCGCGTCTGGAAACTCTGTTCATAGCCACGGTCCTATTGTTTACACCAGGGATCAGCTGTTAGCATTCCGCAACATGCCGATGCTACTAGGAGCAAAACTGGATATTCCCCGCGAGCTAAGAAGGAAAAGACGGGGGAACCGTGCTGGAGCTTTGTGTCGGAATAAAAGGAGACGTTACAGACCAACTCTCCCGTCCATCGTTATGGGAAATGTAAGATCTTTACCCAACAAGATGGACGAGCTAGCGGCTCTTAGCCGGCATCAGAGGGAATTCCGGGAGTGTAGCATCATGCTGTTCACAAAGTCATGGCTAACCAAGCTAACACTGGACACCACAGTGGCTCTGGATGGATTTGATTTACTGCGCGCGGACAGAACGATGGAGAGCGGTAAGAGAAAGGGAGGAGGACTGGCAGTGTTTGTGAATAATAGATGGTGTAAATCTGGTCACATCACTATTAAAGAGCAGATCTGCTGAAAGGACATTGAGCTGTTAGCCGCTAGCATGAGGCCGTACTATCTGCCGAGGGAATTCTCGCATGTTATCGCGATAGCTGCGTATATTCCCCCCTCTGCTGATGGGGAATCGGCATGCGATGTCCTGCATTCTGTTGTTAACAGACTGTTAACACAGAGTCCAAATGCCCTTCTCATTATCTCTGGAGATTTAAATCATTCCCCTCCATCCTTCACTCTGCCCACATTCACTCAGTATGTTTCATGCCACACCAGAGACAATAAAACACTGGACTTATTTTATGCAAACTCAAAGGAGGCCTATGCTTCATCACCTCTCCCCCCCTTGGGAAGATCGGATCACAACCTGGTTCATCTCCTACCTGTGTACAAACCCCTTGTATGCAGGCAACCAGCTACCTCCCGCACAGTGACGACATGGTCTGATGAGACCGATGAGGCTCTGAAAGACTGTTTTGAAACAACTATGTGGGAGGAATTGTGCAATCCACATGGGGAGGATATTGACAGTCTAACAGACTGTATTACGGACTACATTAACTTCTGTGTGGAGAATACTGTACCCACCAGGACCGTACGGTGTTTTCCCAACAACAAACCATGGATTAACCCTGATATAAAGACTCTCCTTAAAGAAAAGAAGAGGGTGTTTAAATCAGGAAACAAGGAAGAGCTGAAAACTGTCCAGAGAGAACTGAGAAGAAGATCAGGAAGGAAAAGCATGCTACAGGAGGAAGATGGAGGATCAGCTGCAGCAGAACAATGTCAGCGGTGTGTGGAAGGGGCTCAAAACCATCACTGGTCATAAGGAGCCAAGCTCTCAGGCTGTGGGTGACCAGAAGTGGGTGAATGATCTCAATCTATTCTTTAACAGATTTGATCAGCTACCTCCCTGCCCCCATCCAATCCCCCTGCTGCAATCCCCTCTCTGCTTCCACAGCAAGCAGCTCCAGCCCCACCTCTCTCTGCACTGCTATCAGCTCACAGACAATACACAACACACCTAACTCCCCCCCCCCCTGCCGATTCCCTCCAGTCAACACTTTATCCAATACACACTGCCCCTTACAGAAGCCCAGGTGAGAATGGAGCTCAGGAAGATCAAAGCAAGGAAGGCTGCAGGCCCAGACGGCATCAGCTCCAGGCTACTTAAGACCTGTGCTGACCAGCTGTGCGGCATATTGCTGTACATGTTTGACCTGAGCCTGAAGCTGGGAAAGGTGCCACAGATATGGAAAACATCCTGCGTGGTGCCTGTTCCAAAGACGCCGCGTCCAAAAGACTTCGGAGACTATCGACCAGTAGCGCTGACCTCGCATCTGATGAAGACATTGGAGAGGCTAGTGCTCACTCATCTCCGACCTCTGGTGAGCCCATCAATGGATCCACTTCAGTTTGCCTACCAACCTGGCATTGGAGTGGAAGACGCAGTCATCTTCCTCCTAAATCGGGCTATTTCACACCTGGAAAAGGCTGGGAGCACTGTGAGAGTCATGTTTTTTGACTTCTCTAGTGCTTTCAACACCATCCAACCTGCGCTCCTGAGGGATAAGATGGTGTACATGGGAGTGGACCATCATCTGTCTGCCTGGACACTTGACTATCTCACAGACCGACCACAGTATGTAAGGACTCGTGACTGTGAGTCTGACATGATTGTCTGCAACACTGAAGCCCCGCAGGGAACGGTTCTGCCCGTTTCTCTTCACCATCTACACTGCAGACTTCATGTTCAGCTCAGCAACCTGTCACCTACAGAAGTTCTCTGATGACTCTGCCATCGTCGGTCTGATCACGAATGATGATGACAGAGAGTACAGAGGACTGATCCAAAACTTTGTGGACTGGTGCCAACGGAGCTGCCTCCAGATAAATGCGGGGAAAACGAAAGAACTGGTGGTGGATTTCCGTGAGGCACAAACAAATTCTATCACCAGTGAACATTCAGGAAAGGACATTGTGAGTGGACTCTTACAAATACCTGGGTGTTCACCTAAACAACAAACTGGACTGGACAGACAACACTGAGGCAATCTACAAGAAAGGGCAGAGCAGACTCTTTCTGCTGAGGAGACTAAGGTCTTTTGGAGTGCAGGGAGAGCTACTGAAGACCTTTTTTGACTCTGTGGTGGCCTCAGCCATATTCTATGGAGTGGTCTGCTGGGGCAGCAGCATATCTACTGCAGACAGGAAGAGACTAGACAAGCTGATCAGGAAGGCCAGCTCAGTCCTGGGGATTCCCTGGACACTGTACAGGAGGTGGGAGAAAGGAGGATGGTAACAAAACTATCATCATTGCTGCAGAACGCCTCCACCCCTGTATGAAACCGTTACATCGCTGAGCAGCT
Source organism: Silurus meridionalis (assembly GCF_014805685.1). Lineage (NCBI taxonomy): Eukaryota > Metazoa > Chordata > Actinopteri > Siluriformes > Siluridae > Silurus > Silurus meridionalis. Next base: position 41,926,565 of record NC_060887.1, on the reverse strand, counting down.
CTTTTAGTGACAGACTGATACATCCTAAGTGTCTGAAGGAGCAATACAGAAGGTCTTTTCTCCCTGCTGCTATTAGACTATACAACCAAAGCTGTTCCCAGTAAAACCAGTCACCACCATACAACACTGCTATTACTTTTTAAGCTGTGCAATAACTTTATCTGTGTGAAATATTATTACATGAATCAGGTACAATATTATGTGCAATATTACCTGCAATTTACGTGCAATACTACCTTAAAATACAACTTGAAAAGCGTACTTTAGTTTTTTCCTATTTGTATTGTTACATTGTACTGTATATATACTGGTATTGTAGTATATGTATATTATTTTTCAGATATTTGCATTTATTTTTATTTCTTTGTTGTTATTATTATTATTATTATTATTATTTATTTTTATTTCTGTTTTTATTTTTTTAGTATATTCTTTTTTTATATATATATATATATATATATATATATATATATATATATATATATATATATATATATATTTGCATCTATTTTTATTTCTTTGTCTTGCTGCTGTAACATAGAAATTTCCCCACTGTGGGACGAATAAAGGTTTATCTTATCTTATCTTATCTTATGCATAATGACTGATTGTTTGTTAGTTTTTATTCAGCTCTTACCTGTTTTTAAATGAAGATAAAATACTTTATAAACATCAGTTCCTGAGAGTAAAGTTCTCAGCTGGGGATGCTACACATGGAGATGTTTGGAAGAGATGGAAGTGGAGTTTTTAACCAGATTGTTTAACAAGATTGTGGATTCTGAATTATGGCGCAGGTTGAGATGGTTTGGACATGTGCAGAGGAGGGACATGGGGTATATCGGTAGGAGAATGCTGAGGATGGCGCCACCAGGAAGGAGGAAAAGAGGAAGACCAAGGAGGAGGTTTATTTACATTTACATTTATAGCATTTAGCAGAAGCTCTTATCCAGAGCGACGTACAAAAGTGCTTTAAATCTCTAGTAATGATTAAAACTACACTGATACACAAGATTACAAACTTAATATAAATATAACTCTTGAATTCTACAAACTTGGAAAGTGCTAATTTAAGTGTTTCAGGAAGATGAAGGTCTTCAGTCGTCGCTTGAATATAGTCAGGGTTTATGGATGTGGTGAGGGAAGACATGCAGGTAGTTGGGTTGAAAAAGACAGATGTTTTGCTTTGGCGACCCCAAATAGGAGCAGCCAAAAGAAGAAGAAGAAGAAGAAGTAGTAGTAGTAGTAGTAGTGTTGTTTCTATGAACCCAATAACCCCATGCTCACAGTGAAGTATGGAGGTGGAGGTGGAGGTGGAAGCAACATGATATGAGTAACTGCTCTGTAAATGCTCCTGCAACATTTAACGTCATGGAAGGATTTTTTATGTTCAATGTTAAATGTGCAATACAAATCAACATGAATTAAAAATTTGTAAGAACAAAATGTGCAAAATGCAACCGCAATGGTGCAAAAGCTTATGATTTCAAACCCTCAGTGTCTTGAATCTGGATTTGCACTTTACAATTCATTATTTTTGATACAAATGAAGACACTGCTACAACTGTAACTGTACCATCAATAATTAAGTGCCCATGAATAATATCTGCTAAGTAATATTGATATTACAGTCCTGCTTTCTCAGCACTATCCACATGCAGCATTACACCCCGGTTCTGTCTTTTACTGCTGCTACAATGCATTTCTCCAGTCCAACTTTCACACCAACAGCCATGTCATCCTGGATCAGTGTTTGGGTGACTGAGCTCTCAGGGAAACCATAATGCTACAGCATGCAACATGCAACGACTGATATTATTTCTTACCCACAATGCGGATGTCGAGGGTGGCACGGTCCTCCATGCCCTCGATTTGCAGGACTAGTGTATATTTTCCAGAATGTTCTCTTTCTGCTGAGCGAATAAACAGCACTGAGTCAACATTTGAGTTTCTGACTCCAACTTTCTTTGCATCTATTGGTTCTCCATCCTTTAACCACGTGGCCACAGGTCGAGGTTTACCCTAAACACACACAAACGCACGTTTAGAGTCACGAGGAAATAAAATACACAATGAAGTGGTTTAATTAAAACATCATAGAATAACTCAAGAATTTCTATTCAAGAATTTTGTACTTAAATGATTTTTTATCATGTTTCCAGATAAATCTGCAAACCATAAAATATTCCATGACCTTAGAACTGAGAAGATTTCGAGATTTTAGACTGTGATTTGACACTGAGCTGCATGGGACAATGCGACTCCCACATTTCAACTACTGAAGACAATTTGGACAATAAAACACAAGCATACCTGGAAGGGAATAACCAGGTTGATGGTCTCTCCAACTCTTTTGATATATTTGGTTCTCAGATTGCGAGGAAGGCGGATTTTAGGATGCTCTGAGAGAAGTAAAGAGACAAAATGAATTTACTTTTCATCAATGTTGAATTGAATTGTTAATACTAAAACATATTTAACCAGTTTAGTTCATTAAGATTTCAGAAATACCCATGATCTCCCTGACGGTGACCGGCTGGGCGAGGACAGCAGGAGGGCTTTGGCCTGCAATGTTCACCGCTACAACACGGAAATTCATCTTCTCTCCTGTTGGCAAATTCCTCACCACATAGTTTTGACGCTCCACCAGTTCAGTGTTTGCCACCTGCCACTCAGTATCTGACAAACACACAACAAAAACACATGCGTAAAGGAACTGTGGAATGGGGATATGACCAAACCATTATTACTCCACACCAGCCAATCCTAACTGAACATTTTCTTCTCATCCAGATCCTGACCTTGCACCTGATTTTAATACTCATATTCTCTCTGGTCCTCAGTTAATCTGTGATCCTGATTCCAATCATAAACCACATCTTGATAAGGTTTACTTCTTAATCCTGATTTATCCTTTTGATCTGATATATTATCTGATCCTTCTCTGATCTACTCTCTGCTCTGCTTTAAACAGTGAACATTGTCCCAAAATAACTTTACAGAAATAGATTACAAATAGACATGTCATCTGTATAAATGATTCCCTATAAGTTTATTTCTAATGATTTATTCAGTGGTGACAGCAATGAAGGAAAACTCCCTAAGTTGGTGTGAGGAAGAAACCTTGAGAGGAACCAGACTCAAAAGGGAACATCATCTTCAACCCATTCATTACTGTTCATCATTGTTGAGGTGTATTTCAGCGATGGAGACTCGAATGTAAAACTAGTCATGGTGATTATAGTCCTAAACCACTAAAGTAGTTTAGATCAGCTCATCATTTCTATTTTGATTACAGTCTGGATTTATCTTCATGGTTCGTGAATTTAAACTTTGACAGTAAATTCATGGATCTTTGACATATTCCCTGATCTACTCTCTGACTTGATCCCTGATATATCTGTGTTGTCTTTTACACATAATTCTATATAATAATTCATTTTTCATATGCTGAGTTTGCTGATGTCACTTCCTGTTTCTAGTTTGGTTTCCGCATGACCAGTACTTAATATTTCTGTGTATTCAGTCTAAGAGCATGTTCTAGAGGCAGCACCATGGATAATAACCATTTGTAGCCATGTGAAAATTAGGTCATGAAAAAAACAATGCAAAAGCATGGCCTCTAAGGATTTGACCTTTACCCTGAAGGCTTTACCACATCATCTGAATCATCTACTCTCATGAACACACTGGCAACTTCTCCCCAGCTGTACATACTGTACATACCTCCCTCTTTGCAGAACTCAATGACATATCCATCCAAACCACCAGCACCAATTCTTTCTGGAGCTAACCACTTCAGAGAGCAGGTGGTATCAGTCACATCCTCCACTGTTAACTTTTTCGGCTCACTAGTGGGGGCTTAGAGAAAAAAATATCAGAGATCAGATGAGGAGAGATCCAATGTGTGTGTGTGTGTGTGTGTGTGTGTGTGTGTGTGTGTGTGTGTGTGTGTGTGTGTGTGTGTGTTCTCACCAATTGGCATGAATGGTTTGGAGTTGAGACTTGGTGCTGAGACGCCGATACCATTAACAGCATAAACTCTCATCTCATACAGAATTCCCTCAATCATTCTCTTCGCTTCATACTTTGTGCCCTCAAACACATCAAAGTTCAGCTTCGTCCATCGAGATGATCCTTTCTTCTTCCTCTCCATTAGATAGCCTATGTAAAAAAAAAAAAAAAAAGCTGTTTCTGATCTTCTCTTTGTCCTTCTGAGGGAAAACTTGTAAAACATGTAAAACATGTAAAAAAGCCTGGACCCTTTAGCTCAGGCTGAAGGAACAGCACCTGTGATGGTTTGATCGTATATATATATATATATAATACACACACATACAGACATGAGCAAAGCTGTTGTTTTTACCCTTAAGTGGAGCTCCTCCATCAAATTTAGGAGGCTCCCAGATTATAGAGGCACAGTCCTCTCCTACTGCTATACACTTCACATGCTCTGGAGGATCAGGAACATCTGTAAACACACACACACACACACACACACACACACACACACACACACACACACAGTTAAGACAGTTATTAAAGTCCTACAGCATTTCTTTTATATTTGTTTCTAGTGTGTTGTTTATTTATTTGGATTGTATTTTGTTCCTCACCCACTATTTTGACGAACAGATTGGCTTTATCTTCTCCTACTGGATTTGTCACAGTGATGCTGTAGTTTCCTTCATCGTCTCGCTCCGCCCCTTCAATGACAAACGAGCTCAGACCAGTTCTACTCTCCACTCGGATCCGCCCTTCTGTCGCTGAGATTTGCTGAAAAGTAGGCGGAGCCAATTAACCCTAACCCTACAGTACAGATTAGTTACTGCAACACTGTCATACAAGTGTGTGTAAGTGTGTGTGTGTATGCATGTTTGTGTATATGTGTGTATACTGTACGTGTAGTGTACATCTGCACTATGTATGACTGTGTATATGTGTGTGTGATTGTGTGTGAGTGTGTGTGTGTGTGTGTATGCATGTTTGTGTATGTGTTTGTATACTGTACGTGTACTGTACATCTGCATTATGTGTGTGTGTGTGTGTGTGTGTGTGTGTGTGTGTGTGTGTGTACATCGTCTCCCTTCTTCCAGCACACAGTAGGGGCCGGTTCTCCTGTGATCTCCACGTCAAGGCGGAGTTTGTTGCCAGCGACAACGATGATCGTGTTCTGAGAAACCACATTACCCGACACATCAAGGTGGATCTTAGGAGGATCTGATAGAGAAAGAGGGGGGAGGAGAGTAGAAGGAGAATTCGAGAACTTGGTGACTGACTGATTGTTGCTTCGATGGTGATTTGTTGTTGTGGTTTATTCATTGGTTAATTTGTTTGTTGATGGTTGGTTTATTGAGGGATTCGTTTGTTAATAGTTTCTTTGATGATTGATAGATTGGTTGGTGATTTTTGTATTGATTAAATTAATAATTGATTGGTTTATTGATTGATTGATTGATTGATTACCTTGCCTTGGTACGTAGTCAATCTTGATCTCTTGAGTAAAAAGTAGAAGTAGGAAATAAGAGAGAATTTCAGAAAAATCAAAGAAAACAATTACAGAAAAAGAAATGACTTCATGTTTAATATATAATGATAGAAATAAATCAAATGTATTACTCTTTAATTTTCCTGATAGCGTGATGATGAATCTACAACCACTGTTAACTATAACATCTCACCCAGGAAGTTGAGTTTGGCTGAGATGGACAGAGCATATCCATCAGGAATAAACGTATAATCCCCAGCATCACTGGGCTTCACATCATCTATAATGAGACGGTGGATCCTACACACACACACACACACACACACACACACACACACACACAAATACAGATATATTGATGTATAGGCCTTAACATTGGGAAGATTAAACTAATATAAAATTGTAATGTTCTTGTAATGTTGTTGCAGTGTGTATGTGTGTGTGTGTGTGTGTGTGTGTGTGTGTGTGTGTGTGTGTGTATTACCGGCCAACATGTGTGATTTTGATGCGTTCACTTGGCACAACTTCAGCTCCATCTTTTAACCACTTTCCTGTCACTTTCTCATCGGAGA